>NW_010129444.1:451-33362 GCF_000699245.1 Pterocles gutturalis | reverse complement strand
CACCTCCAGGGATGGGGCATCCAAAGCTTAATAAATCCTTAGGTGCATGAAGAAATAAGCAGGACTAACAAAAAGTTTTAGCCTCTGTACTGCAATCCCATGTACAGTTTTGGGTCAAGCCAAAAGATATTTAAAAGCTTACATTAAACACTAATCACACTGTGCAAAAATTATGGAAAGGGATTTTTGTGAAGGTTTTGGGGAACTGACCACATAGACAATGGGTCTGATCTGATTCTTGCAGAAAAAGAAACAGATATTAATGAGTTATTTCACAAAGCAGAGAAAGAAATGGCAATAAGCCGGGTTGTCAGTTGATATACCATTTGCTTTTTCAACCCTGCCTCTAGAATTTAAGCAAAATTGTTATCTAAACAACTAGCACACCTTCTTTTCAAATTAAACCAAATCCTCAATTATACTTTCACCAGTAAAATAATATGCTTAAAACACTACCCATCTGATCCTGTGGCAGGGTTCAGAGCTCTGACATGGGAGAATTAACTGCAGAGCAAGAGAGTGACAGAGAGCCAGGATCCTTGTGGTAGAGTCTGCAAACTACCTTTGGGATTCAGAGGGATGAGCAGGTCTCCAGCATATGTCTGAAGTAATAGCTTTCACTTCCCTGCTTCACAGAGCAGCTCAGGATACTGAGCGTGGCCTCATAACACAGTTGGGGAGAAGTCAGAGCATAAAAACTGTGTTCCTCTTTTATCTCAGAAAGTAAGAAGACGTAGGATCACTTAGCACCAAATGGCCACCAGCGACCTGAAAACCAGGTCATTTGCAGACCCATCTGTATGTTATGCTGGAGGTTAAGGTAAAGTCGAGCGAGAGCTGGCTGGTGGGCATGAAAAAAACAGCTTGAAATCAAAGCCCCAGTATTGTTGAATATCTCTTTCCCAGGACAAGACAGTTACTGGCAGCAAGAAATCTTTCTACCATGCCAGCATGTGAATTAACCCCTTCCCCTGGAAATCATGTTGTCTTACAGCATAGGTGAAAAGTTATCAGTTCCATGGCTGGGGTGATGCCAAAATCCACTTTAATGACAGTAAAAAGATTATCAGAAAAGAATAATTATCTCCATCACATGTAGAGGGGGAAACTGAGGCAATGAAAAGCCACAAAAATTAGTCAGAGGGTTGGAGCACCTCCCATACAAGGACAGGCTGAAAGAGTTGGGGTTGTTCAGCCTGGAGAAGAGAAGGCTCCGAGGAGACTTAATAGCAGCCTTCCAGTACCTGAAGGGGGCTACAGGATAGATGTGGAGGCACTCGTGATCAGGGAGTGTAGCGAGAGGACAAGGGGTAACGGGTATAAGCTGAAGGAGGGTAGATTTAGACTAGACATTAGGAATAAATTTTTCACTGTGAGGGCAGTGAGGCACTGGCACAGGTTGCCCAGAGAAGCTGTGGATGCCCCATCCCTGGAGGTGTTCAAGGCCAGGCTGGATGAGGCTTTGAGCAGCCTGGTCTAGTGGGAGGTGTCCCTGCCCATGGCAGGGGGGTTGGAACTCGATGATCTTTAAGGTCTTTTCCAACCCAAACCATTCTATGATTCTACGACTCCTGGGAGCTCAGAGGGGGCAGGAGCTAGAGCTTCAGGGGTTCATATCTCCCAGTTTCTCTGAGTGCCTTTGCATCCTTTGTTCCCCAGAAGTTTATGGTATGTACAAAATTCCAAGCAAAAAAGAATAAAAACAGTTAAGAATCTTTCATTAAAGTTCCTCCAAGAGGACACAGAGTCCAGAGATCTGAGCTTTCGAATTTGCAGAAAAAGCATCTCTTCAGCAAATCTAAGTCCCCCTTTCTTCTCTCTCCCCTCTCTGGTCCCCATCTCCTTGAGCGAATGACTTACCAAGACCCCACAAAGCCAAGTGAAAATGCTGTGTTTAAGCAGATTAATATGGGCCAGTGCCAGGAGTATGGAGGTCACCTCTGAAGAATCCATTTTTATAGAAGGCAATTCATTGCTTCAATGCTGGAGCACTTTTGCCAGTATGCAAAGGCATGTGAGCAAAGTCTGATATTTAAATCTCACCTACCACAACACATGCAATAGGACTCCTTATATCTAAAGAGCATTGGGTGCACCCTGGGGCATAAGGAGAGGCAGGAAGCACTTCTATCCAACTGCAACAACATTCAGCATAGTTTGATGTCAAAGCCTTCCTCTCCATCGAAGTCATCCTCTGCACTGAGGGTCATACAAGTCACAGCCACAGACTATGACACAAGAGCTTCAGCAAATTACAGAGGGAAAATTTGCAGTTAAACCCTATAGAGGGTAGCTCTTTTGTTCTGTTTCAGAGACAACTTTGAGGCACCACTCCAGGACTAGAAGAGCATACATACAGTATGGCAGAGGAACCCCTAAAACTGACATTTTGCTAGAGTGCACTGGAGCAGTCTAGATAAAGCATCTTATCACTATGCTGTTACTAGAGTCTATCCTCTGCAATGTTAATGCAGCAGACAGTCTTGGTGGAAATCTGGTACCATGCCAGAAACCATAGGATTCACAAAACACAGATGTAAGTAAAGTCCTGCCTGTCATCTCCTACAAGCAGATCAGTGGCCCATTTAAAAGATGTTCAGACTGAGGAGAAACCTGGGAAGCTAAAAACAGCTCAATAGCCCTCATCCACTCAAATCTCCTGCTCCAAGAAGAGCAACGCATAGTGCCTGAAGCCCCCAGGGCCATGGCTGACTGGTGTCAAGCAGTGTGGTGGGGGTCACCCATCAGTCCCCCTGGGGCTGACTCCCCAATGCTCCACACAGGGAAGACAGCCTGCATCTCCAGGGTATGAAGTCCAGCTCCCACAGCTGAATATCTCCTGCCTTCCAGCCCACCACTGAGACTTGCCCAAACTCTGTTGACTGCAATGGCAAGCAAAAAAAAAAAAAAAAACAACACCGAGACGGAGATGCCTGCATGAGAGTCACAACAACCTCATACTTTGTGGGATTGATCTGGATGTCTCCTCCAAAACAATGAGTTAAACTTTTCCCCTTGCACAGCAAAAAGAACAATACTGGATGTCTTCTTCATATTCTCTCTGTTATATGTTGTCTGAACAGACATGATGAGTACATTAGGCAGATATGGAAGGGAAAAATTTCTCCATAACTTATGTAAAGCAAAATCATATGCCTTTCCCTTTTGTGTTGATTAAAGGTTTCTATACTTTTTATTGGATCATAGATCAAAGACTGGGGGTGGAAATCTATATCAAAGATTGCTTACTTTTTCACTACAAAGGTTTGTTTGGCAAATAAAGCAAATTTGGCTAATTTAAGGGGGAGAAGGAGAGCACATTCTCTTTTACTGGATAATAAACTGGGGCTAGTGAATTAGTAAAACAGAAAAACAGCTATCATATCAGAAAGAGACACTTATTTTCAGCTTCCCACCTTTATCTCAGAGAATGGCAGGACTTTGCATTGCTGAGTGTCCAGAACTCATCCAGGGATGGTGGATGTCTGCATACCTCCCATGCCTCACCTCTTGAACATGTTTAACAAGCCTTGCAACCACAGAGCACCCACAGCAATCATCTACTCATCAAACCCCTCTCACAGCTGCTGTGCCTTTTTCCATCCCTTAAGCACTCTGAGCCATAACCAGCACCACCTGAGCAAAAGTAGGCCGTGGCTGCTGGGTTAGCAGTGAAATCAGGTTCTGGGAAATAGGTTTAGGTTGCCCAGGGAGGTGGTAGATGCCCCGTCCCTAGAAACATTCAAGGTCAGGTTGGATGGGGCTCTGGGCAGCCTGATCTAGTGGAAGACGTCCCTGCTTACTGCAGGGGGGTGTGGACTAGATGACCTCTGTGGTCCCTTCTAACTCAAACTATTCTATGATTCTATAAATAGGTGAAAACAGGAATTAACCCAGCAGGCACTCATCCACACACAGAGTGTTGTGAAACTGGAGGGGCAGAGGCCTTCCCGAGGAAGGAGAGAGCTGTGCATGACCAGCCCGAGAGCCCACACACACCAGAGAGGTCCATAACAAAGGGGGTCTCCTAAGAACAGGTCAACCTGTGCTCTCTGGAGGTAAGTTATCATAGACCCCATCAATCAGCAGGTCTTCCTGCAGGAGCAGGCTCCTAGTAGAGGATATAAATCCTGGGCACAGCGTGGGCAAAACTCTGCCCTTCGCCCCAGGTCTCTGGGTTTGGCCACGACCAACAGCGAGCACAAGGGCGGGCAGATCTGAGATGCAGTTTCACACGACCTTCTTCCCTGAACCAAAACTGCTGACGTCCACCCAGCCCTGTTTCTGGGCATGGATCCAGGGCCCGCCTGTGAAAGTCTGTCCCCCTTCCAAAACATCTCAGCTGGAAACACTGAATCCCTGAACCTACTCTGAGAATAACCCTGGACTGCGGTTCACCTCCATGCAAACACAGCCTTGGTCTGCCTGCTGTAGAGGGCTCCAGAAAAAAACTGAAAATACCCATCACTACACCTCCAAAACATGGGTGTGAAGACAAAAAGCAGCTTAAAGATTTATTAGGGAAACTCATAAATGAGCCTGGAAGCTAAGCACTGGCGTCCTGACTTTGCAGCACCACCACTTTGGTATCTCCATCCTTATACCTCCTCCTTCACAAGCATAGCAAAGGCCAGATCTCAGCTCTGCAGGTTACAATAGAAAGACTGGAGAAAGGATCTGTTGCTCTTTTGTTTTTTTGTTTGGTTTTTTTCTATGTTAGTCTCATTTTCTACCTAAAATAAACAAGGAAATTATTCCTTTGAGAGTTGTCCTTATCTTTAACAAGATACCTGGATTTCCATATCAAGGAGCTGCCTCTTATTTCTTGGAGATAATAAAAACAATGTCCCAGAGAATTTTGGTTTAGATTCAGCAGCTGGTGAAAAACCTATTGATAAAAATTAGGAAATATTGGAGGAAGATTTGGACAGATCGTGTCTGAGGATTATCTCTACACCCAAATAGGTGTGAAAAAAATAAATAAAAGCAATAAAGGCCATTCCATCTAAACAGAGAGATAGACAAGCTCCTTTTGTGGTAAGAAAGGCAGTTACTGTAGTTCTTATTCTCCAAAAAGAACAACAAAGAAGAGCACAAACCCATAAACAAGTCAAGATGATTAAAATAATCTATAAACATGAAGCGATCAAAATAGGGATGTAATTAGGACAGTGAAGGGGAAAAAAAAAAAAAAAACACTGAATTGCAAAATAACATTGCAAAATAACATTTCAAATAGCAATTCAGCCTCTCCCTACTTACAGGCTAGAAGGAAATGAGCTTAACGAGACCTGATAAGCAGATAATTGCATTATACCGATTCATTTCTCCCTCCAACACAGCTCCTTTAATGGGATCTTTGTACATTGGAGAGGGGTGGAGAACCAGCTGCCACCCCTCGGATAACAGTTCAAATCCTCTTCTTAATGAGAAGTTTAATCCCAGATCTGTTCAAAGAACCACAGGCCAAGAAACGGGCTGGAGTAGCTTCTGAGCAGTGTTGTGCCTGAACTCCACCAACCTTGGTGGCCACCAGCTGGCATGTGGTTGAACATTTCTGTGAGAAACAATGACTTTTCCAATCCCTGCCCTAGACTCAGATGCTCTAAGTCATCTCCTGCTCCAAGCCAGGGATAACAGCAGAAGCAGCTCCTACTAACATCAACCAACAGCTCTTGCCCAGCTCTTGCTTCAAATCTGGAAGCATGGTCCCTTTTCAAGAGTTCTGCTCAGAGCTGCTGTCCCACTTCAGCATCTCCTCTTGTCCTTTCATATCCCACCTCTTCACCCTCTCAGCTGCACCTTGCAGGAATCACTCCAGCTATGAGGAAAGTTCTAAGGGGCTTGGGTTTAGCATTTTCTGTTCACATATGCCTGAACAAGTGATGTCCCTGGTGGGAACCTTGGCTGGCCCCCAATGGCACCCCAAAAAGGTACACAACCAGCACCAGAGTCGTCACAGAGCTAAGGAAAGCAGCAAATGGTGAGAAGCCCAAATCACCCAGAAAAGGGGTAATTTTCTCCCTTAGAGAACTGCAGGTAGCTTTTGCAAGATTAAAATGGTTTCCAGGGGAGATTTCCTGGGAGAAATGCTGTTTCTTGGACTACAGTTTTGTCCAGTCTCGTCTGGGGGCTTCCCAGCATTAGTGGGCAGAGGTAAAGCCCATCACAGTGAAAAAAGTCTGAACACCACTTCTTAGCTTCTAAGCAAGTTCTCAAATGGCTAAATTTCATATTGAAAGTCATACTTGTCCACACAGACAGTGACAGCCTGGATACTTATATTCTCTATTCACTCACAAAACAGGAATTATTTAAGAAAGAAAAGTGATATTTTCTCTACATCATGCCTGGCTCAGCCCTGGGAGAAGGAAGAGATTCAGACAACAGGCCTTCCCAGGTGCTCACCTATTGCAGAGCATCACAGCAGCAGATCTTTCTGACCCTCCCGGCCAGGCCCACCACATCTGAATTCACCCTGCCCAGTAGATGAATGGTGAGTGTCCCCATCATGTCACAGAATCATAGAAAGGTTTGGGTTGGAAGGGATCTTGAAGATAATCTAGTTCCAAGCCCCCTGCCATGGGCAGGGACACCCTCCACTAGCCCAGGTTGCTCAGAGCCTCATCCAGCCTGGCCTTGAACACCTCCAGGGATGGGGCATCCACAGCTTCTCTGGGCAACCTGTGCCAGTGCCTCACCACCCTCTGAGTGAAGAATTTCTTCCTTATGTCTAATCTAAATCTTACAGTTTAAGTCCATTACCCCTCGTCCTGTCACTACATGCCCTTGTAAAAAGTCCCTCCAAGCAACTAACAGGTGGCATCAGCAATGAGCAAACGGGAGGCATTAGGGAGGTGGGCATCTGGTAGATGAACCCTGCAGCAATCACCACGTGTGACAGGGAGAGCTGAGACAAGAGCTTCAGCTAACAGGTGGATAACAAGGGACAAGGAGAGCAAAGGTATCTTACATCTGCTCTGCAGCAAGTCTTGGACACATGGGAGGACATAGAGGGAGGAGTGTCCAGGAAGGACTGCAGGTGCTCGAGAGAGGTGAGGTGGTGGTGTCACCAAAGGGTGAGGAAGGAGGTAGATGGGAGCTCTCACATCACAGCCATGAGCTGTGACCTCTTCCCAGGAAAGCTCTGGATGGGGAGACATCAAAGCACCAGAAAAATAACCCCAACTCTACCCAGAAATTTCAATGGGGAGGGAGGGGGAAAGAAGCAGAGAGAGGATGTTTTCAAAGCAGGAGAAGCACCATCTCTTGAGATGCGAGGGATGCACCTGCTCTCCAACGGGAGAACTCTGCACCTTCCTTGTCTTCCCCAAGGGTCTTATCAGTGCTGTCAGTACCCTCACAAACCCCCCATGAGGCTAAAGCAGAGGATTCAGGACTAAGATCACAATGTGGGGATGTAGTGTGAAGACTTTCGGGTCTGGGGGACTTTTGAAGCATATTGAAAAGAGATGGGTCATTTGCAAAGAAAATAAAACCATTGGTTCCCTGCTTGGCCTTGATTTTTCTCCAGTAGGCAGATGTTTGATTCAAGGATTTTGGCAGATGCTTATGCACCAGAGACACGAAGACCACAGAAAGGAGAGGGCAGCTAGACAGATATTTACACCGAATCCTGAGTATATTTGCCTGAGGATATTTTGTGTCGCATGTATAATAATTTCAGCAAAATGCCATAGACTGTTAATTAACTGAAAAACTAATTATATAGAAAATCTGTTACACTTTTGGAAATAAGTAGCAGCCCTATTTAAGGCTGTTTGTTTGGTAAACAAGCCCAGGTCAGTGGAAATGTTGCAGCTGACTATATGAACCCTAAGATTTCTATGTTATATTAATGATCAGCAATGTCATATTTATCAGCCTATGAACTGATGGAAACTAGAACCTGTGCTGGCTGCTCCCACTGTGGTGACTGGCTCTCAGAGGCACTTCAGTCAGCTCCAGACACTGAAAAATCCTGAGTCAGGCTTTAAAACTCACACGCCCTGCTTGAAAATCCCCAAGAGAATTTGACTTTTCTGTATAATAATAACAGCAGCAGCAGCAGCAACAGCCTTGGTGTCCTACCCTTGCCTTTCTGCTTTATTTACAGGTTGCATTTCTCAGCTCTAATTTACTTTTTTACCATGATACCTGAGCATATCATGTGCTAGATGGTCCCAGGAGCTGGATGTATCAGAAAAACCTCATATATTGCAACACTAACAGTAAAATTACACAACAACAGCGTTGTGGCCAGCATCTTTACAAAGCAGGCATATATGTATTTCCTTCACTTACCCAGACAAATCTATGAAACGTCTGTCCTCTCCAGAAACTAAGCAACTTTATGGGACAGTAAAACCCCAGTGAATAAACCCAGATAAGGAGCAATAAATGATTGGCTTGGGAAAAAAGAAAAAAAAAAAAAAAACAAAAAAAAAAAAAAACACAAAAAACTTGCCATGCAAAATATCGGAGCTGCTTAAAAACCATCAGGGAAGAATTAAGCAGCTTTATAGACGATTTTAGTCTGCAGGCTTTGAGGGAACGTGGGTTTGCATCCCAATGATCTTCTGCACATGAAGCATTTTTAGCCCCCTTCTTTGTGTGTGTGCATTTGGACATTTTTAGTTGTATCCTGTTCTTAGTTTCTTCATTTTTGTCTTGAAAAGGTGGAATAAGAGGGCAGCCATGGGAAAGCCAAAAATATCCTTGATTTTCATTTTCCAAAAATGGCCCCTTTGGAGGCAAAAAAAAAAAAAAAAAAAAAAAGATATTTTGTTTGGTGGGTTAAGGCAAGTGTCCCATTTTGAAAAAAAAAAAAAATGCTGTTTCCAATCCAAACAAGCCTTCCAGCACTAGGAAATATGTGATTTGATTGTGCAAGTCAAAGGTATTTCAGTGGACTGAGGGCAAACAGAGAAGCAGTGGGCACGTTGAGACTGCAGCCAGAGCGCTGGCCTCTGTGCCCATCTCTGTCCCTTCTGCAACAACTTGAAATCTGCTGCCTCAGTTTCCTTGTGGGTAAAACACATTAAAAATAGTAACTCTCCTCCCAGAGGAAGCTCAGAGGAATAATTAACTAATGCTTGCAAAGTGCCAGCAAGCACTAATTACCATCATTATGCAGGAAAGGAACAGTCGGGGTTTGCTTTGGTCCTAATGGTGCTTGTTTTCCCAGGCTCAACGAGCCACTGCATCAATGAGCCACTGATGGGGCTGTAAGTGGCTCCCCAAGGTGCTGCAGCATTTTCTGAAAATATAAACTCTAACAAATTAATTTATCTCTCCAACAGCCTCCGAGAAAGTGAAGGCTCCAGCCTCCACTCAGCATGGCACACTGTGGGAGGGGGGGGGAAGTTATTCCTGTTATTCAGGGCTGATAATGTGCCTGGGCTGAGCTGTACATCTCCATCCACCCTTTGATTTACGCTAGAACTATGCCCTGGCAGCAGGGAGACAGGGATGGGTTCATCACTGGTCCACGCTGGTGCATGCAGGATGGGGGAAACCACCTGGTTTTGGAGGGAGGCAAAGAGAAGAAAGGACTTGGCCTAAGGAACAAGAGTCGAGATGTGCCGTGTACTTTTCTTTACTGAAAGAGTGCTCAGACATTGGAACAGGCTTCCCAGGGAGATGGTGGAGTCACCATCCCTGGTGGTGTTCAAGAAAAGTGTAGATGTGGTGCTTAGGGATGTGGTTTAGTGGGTTGGGTGGTGTTGTGTTGACAGTTGGACTTGATGATCCTTGAGGTCTTTTCCAACCTTAATGATTCTATGATTCAATGATTCTGGCCAAAAATCAGGCCCTGGCTAAGAACCAGGAATGGTTTGGGAAAAGACCAGAGGTATGGAGATCACCATCCATGGAGAAGCCATCTCACCATTTCAGTTCATCCATCGAGAAGGGACTTCTGCTGGGAGACAGGATTTTCGCTGAGCAAAGAGGTGTTTTGCAATAAAGGATCCAGGCTACAATGTGCCCAAGTGAACATTTATCTACCTGGGAAAGTAGCAGATTCTCTTTCATCCTCCCTTTTCACATCGGGAGAGGCTGCCAACAGGTCTGTGTGAGTTCAACCAGAAATTACAGCGGGGTCCAGGAACATGCTGTTGTTTGTAATCTGCAGAGGTCCATCCTCTGCAGGGTCTTTCACGGACAATGCAGCAGAGGCAGGCAGAGACAGCATCCTTTAGCAGCATGACACCACCGGAGCCTGCAGACCGATAAAAGGCTTTCTTCATGTTTGAAAGGGAAATTGCCACGTTCAGGCTAAGTGCAGGCTGGGAACCACAGCTCAAATTTAATTGCACTCCCCAATTTGACAATTGGAAAGAAATTGTCTTGCTGATTAGTGTCTATTTGTGAAGATGTAACAAAGCAGGGAGATGGGAATAGTCCTTGGACAGGACATCTTCCAAGATAGTAGCAATAAAGATGAGGAGCTATTCCTGCAGCCCTGGGGAGAGACAGTGTCAAGGAGTCTTTTCACAGCTCTTTTCTGTCTTGAAATATTTTTTTAAATTAAATACTTAGGTATGTATATATGCATTCACACACACACCCTCTCACAAAGCAAGGCAAAAAGTCATATATTAATATTAGTGTTTGAAAAGTGGATCTAATCAAGCAAAACATCTTCAGTCTTGAAATTTCCCCTACAATAATTTAAAAACTCTTTCTTTCAAAACACAAACTTGAGCTTTCCAAGTGCAAAGTAATTTACAGATCAAACCCCAAAATTTTAAGTAAAGCCTGCCAATTCCCTTCTCACCCTCCCAAATGTTTTGGAGATGGGAGGGCCACTTGAAAATTCACCCTCCCTAAACAAAACCAAGTTGGTAAGGTCTCTTGTCTGCTGACAATGAAAAATTAGCCCTATTGAGCTAATTACAGATGTGAGGCAGGGCTGGCAGGCATGGGGATGTGAGAGAGGTGGGAAGGAGGAGGCAGCATCAGCATAACCAAGGCGTCCAAATGCCACCAAGGGAGGGTGATGGTCCTATGGCAGGAGAATCTGGAGCAAGTCCCACTGGAATGGCAGCAGGGCAGAGCAGGATGACGGGGTCACAGCTCCGTGGTGTGAAGTTGGGAGTGAAATGCTGTGATCCATCTCCTTATGCCTGGAAGCAAAAGATTCTTCTTTCCCCCAGGAAGAAGGTTCCCCTTTAGAGCCAGATGGGCTTGATCCTCCTGCTCATTCCAAAGCCTCTACAATTAGTAGGATTAATCTTGGAAAAACCAGCCTGTGTTACCCCAATATGACGTTAGATGTCACCCATGCACTGTTTTTACTGCCTGTCTCCCTGTCCAGGACCCCACATGGGAAAGTCATGTACAGCCCATGCACACCCAAGGACTACTGATTCAAGTTTGGGGGGACCTCAGGACAGCACATTGCCCAGGCACCTAGAGATGCTCCCAGCACCAGAAGAAATGCCCCCAGACCAGAATCTGATTCCTCAACCTGCAAGAGATGAGATGGAGGTAGGATTTCCACAGCCCCTATGGCCTTGCGGGACAGAGGTAGGTATTTGGCTCTGACCCAGCAGAGCCAGGACTCATGAGATGATCCAAGATGCAGATGATTAACTCGGTTCACAGGCTATGACCTGTCCCAGTGAGCACTGCTCATGCCTGGGCACACTTTGAGGGGGCTGAAGTGTTTGGAGATGGGTCCCCACTGGGATGCACCCCTCGTTCAGCAAGAAGAACATACAGTTGTATGGATTTTAGACATCCTGTGCCACCCATCCATGTCCAGGGAATGGGTCCTCAAAGGGGACCGCAGCCAGAAACAACACAGCCTAGACCACCCCTATTTTGTAAAGCAAGCAGGGTGGTCTGCACCCCTTATCTAGACCCCACTGGCTGAAGGCCTCCTTCGCATGACTTCTCCTCTAAGAGAAGGGGAGGCAAAGCCCTTGGAGGGTGGCCACCAGGCTGCAAAGCCAGAATGGACCCAGCTGAGCAGCCCCATGCTGAAACCACCCCTGTTGCCATTTGGATGCTGTCCCAGCCCGACACCAAGTGGGGCAGGATCTCTCCCAGGGCCAACCAGGTCGGCAGGAAGAATCCCAGCATCCCCCAGCCCCATGGCCGGGTGAAGGAGACCAAGCCCGTGGAAATCCCGTTCCACATTCCCAGCTGTGGTGTCTCCTCTCTTGCAAGGGCGCACAGCAGTGGCAGGCTGGGGGAGGCACATTGGGGAACATGTTTACAGAGCTCCTGCCAAACCACAGGAAGTCACAGCTCCTGGGGATGAAGAACAGGAGGAGGAGGCAGATGAGTCCAAGGCTCTGTCAGCTGCTCTCCACTGCCACCAGCAAACAAAATCCAGAGCACAGCTCTGCTGTTATACTGGGCCATGTGAGATGCAGGAGGGGCTGGAGCCTTTTCTCCTTGTTATTTTATCTCAGAGTAGCTCAGCAGGTAAAGTCCACCAGCAAAGGGAGAGAAAAGCACCTGGGAAATATGTTCCTCTTCTGCACATGTCTAGTGTTAAAACACACCATGGTGGACACCAGAGCTTTTGGCTCTGGCAATTGTGGACAGGCTCTTACAATTATGACCCAACAGCCCACAGCACAGAAAGCTGACAGTTGCATTAAAATTGATTAATGCTGATTTACAAACACCATTTATTTGTTGCATTCCTATTTACACATCCAATGGCTGTCACCTTGGATGTCTGAAGGGCTGGCAGCCCAAGCATCTGAGGAATCTGCTGCCATCGCCACTAGTCCCAGTCCTGAGATGTCGCTTGCCCAGTGAGGCTATCAAAAGCTTGGGCAACAGCTTGAAGATGTTCCTCCTTGATCAGAAGGTGGTGGACACCCCTACGACATATCCTAGAATGTCAAAGAGCTCTTGAGCCTGGGCACCATGAGGGTCTCCTCTGCTGACACCACCTGAGCAGGATTTGGGGAGCAGGTCCACAGCACAGTAAGCATTTCACGCTTCTCTTCATTTCATTAGAGATGACAGCCTTACAGCAGCCAAGAATATTTCTTTATCACAGAGTACAAGGCCTCGCACGTGCAGCCCTGGGTGGCCTTGGTTGCATCCTTGGTGAAGACCATATACTCATAAGTATCTAAAGAGAAGCACTACTCACCATACACCAGAGAATTACTCAGTACAGCTGCTCCCTGTCCTCACCGTTTCTCTTGTTCAATGAAGACAGACACTCCACACCCTGTTTTATCTATCCATATCTGTAGGGGCACAGACAGGCAGAAAAACAACCCACCTACTGAAATCCTGTCTCATATTGCTCAAGCCATTTGGAACTGCAAATTAATTCATAACAGACTGAATTTAAGACCTAAAGAAAAATATACGTTCATTTAGCGGACATGCTATTTCAGAATGAATAATATAGCTCTGTTTTAATAACCATTAAACAGACAGATTCAATAAAACAGCAAAGTTCCCAAGAGGTTTCAGCTGACAATGAATGTCATATTGAACATAGGCTGGAATAGGAGTTACTGTAGTCTATATAATTAGTACTTCTCTTCACCCCTGTTTGGCAACCACTTTATCGAATCACAGGTGTCCATACTGAGTTAAGCGTTGCTGGAACACCTTGCAGTCAAAGTCTTTCTGCAGGCTGTCATATCCTGCAGTGCTCATTATCATTAATTAAGTGTATAAAATTTCAGTTCCCAGAAGAAGGTCCTCTTCTACTAACTGAACTATATTTAAACTTGTGAGAATCCAACATACATTTTTAATAGAAATTCAACAGACAGTATTGACATTTCTTTTGGGTTTATAGCAGACTTTTATGTCACAAAAACTATTGTGATGACCCAGGGGCGACGGCACCTCCCCTCTTTAAACTAAAAACCCCAGTTCTTTAAGCTTTTCCTCCTAGGTCAGATTTCCTAGGTCTTTCTATCACACTTTTCTAGACTTAGATCCCCACTTCTGAGTCCTAAACTTTAAGTTTCAGGCTAAATTGTATGCTTGTTTACACCTCCCAGTACGCTCTTTGCTCTCCAGAAGAGGGTGGATTTCCTGACTCACATTCCCTGGTAACCCATTGCCCAAACCGGTTGTTCCCCATTCTGTATTTGTGCAGCTGGATGTTCCTGCCTTATTCCATCCCACACGTCTTCCAACTGAACCTCATCCTACTTTTGAAAGGCTGTTCCTCCCCCAAGTTGAGGCCACCTTTCATCCCAATTTCATCCTCCAGTGCCATTCTCAGTCCTTCCTGACTCTGCATGTCCTGTAGATCAAATAATCCTCCTCTCTATTCATTCATCCGCCCCGCAGACCCATGCTCACCATCACCTTCCCATCCTGGAAGCCACATTAACACACATCTGAGTCATGTGCTTTAGGTGTTTTAGGAGAAGATAACTGATGAAAGCCTTGCTGGAGCCAAGGCACATGGCAGCTACTGCATGTCCCCTTTCCAAAAAGACTCTCGCAAAGACAATTTGATTGATCTGAAAATTTCTTCTTGGCTAGTCCCTAATGACTGCTACCCATCTCCTTGCTACCTATCATGTGTTTGTAAAATGGTCACTTGATTGCTTGTCCTTTGCTTGTTTTTTGTAAAACTAGATGTTTCCTACCATGTTTCCGTCATTGGCTCCGTTAATCCCATTGAACTGTACAGATACCCTATCTTCACGGGACTCTGCCTCATCATCCCTGTTCCTCAGAATGGAACAGCCCTGTTACAGGTCATTAGGGAAAAAAAAAAAAAAAAAAAAAAAAACCTATACAAAACATATCTGATAAACATTCCCACTGCCTTCAGTGAGCATTGGGGCATCATTTAGAGGCCTTCCAGTACCTGTAGGGGGACACAGGAAAGCTGGGGAGGGACTTTTTACAAGGGCGAGTAGCAACAAGATGACGGGTAATGTATTTAAACTGGAAGAGGGCAGATTTAAACTAGATATAAGGAAGAAATTCTTTTCTGGGAGGGTGGTGGGGCACTGGCACAGGTTGCCCAGAGAAGCTGTGGATGCGCCATCCCTGGAGGTGTTCAGGGCCAGGCTGGATGAGGCTTTGAGCAACCTGGTCTATGGGAGGTGTCCCTGCCCATGGCAGGGGGGGTTGGAACTGAATGATCTTGAAGGTCCCTTCCAACCCAAACCATTCTATGATTCTATGATTCTATGGTTCCTAATGTTAGTCTATCAGACCCTAAGACAACACTTAACTTTAAGCACAGAAGTAGCATATCACCCGCTTCACTACAGGTCCACATGGCTTTAGCTCTGGCTCATAATACTACGGAGCCTAAACGTCTCCATGCACGGGTTAAAAAACAGTTGGTGATGCTTATCTATCCCAGGGAGCACCTGTGAAATGGATACACATATGACTAAAGTATTCCAAGTCTTGAAGGCAAAACATGTGAGCCAAATCCTGCTTTCACGCTCAGGACCATCAGTCACCCCACAGTGTCTGCAGGTGCCACTGCCTGGGCAGGCTTGGGTGTCTCAACCATGATGGGTCATGATGGTTGGCAGCAAAGCATCCTCCTGATTTGTTCCTCAGTAAGATTCTCTTGGAAACACCCCCTCCCCAACAACTAAAAAATTAAAGAGTAAGGAACAAGGATGAAGGTAAGTGGATTTCAATGAACACTGTCTGCTCTCCCAGGATCACCCATTCTCAATGATTATCACCCGAGCAACCTGGAGGTGTGATGTACAAAAAGCAGTTCTCATCTGGTTAACGAAAGCTGGATGAGGACTGCCAGAAGTCTCCTATCTAACCCAGAGAAACTTCCATTGCTCCTTGCAAGGTCAGCCCCCAGGAGGGAAAAAGGAGTGGGAATAGGTTTTGGTGCTCTAACCACATTTGAAACAACTTGTGTCCATCTCATTAGAGAAATGGGAACCCAGAATTTCTTCAGCTCTTCCCAGACAAGCCGATACCCCTGTCTTTCTGGAAGGGAAACCATTTCCACAAAGGATGGGCTGAGGAGCATGGAGAAAATGTGACCGCAATGACGAATAAGCTGAGGGTGCCAATGTCTCCCTCCAGCAGCAACCTGAAAGATTTATGAGTGCAAGCTGCCTTGTACCTGGGGATGTGACTGAGACCTGTGCTCAGGTGGCCTCAGGGGAATTTCAAACACACTTGACTCAAGCACTTACATTAAAAGCTGGCTCTCTAAGGTCCTTACACAACCAAATAAAATGCAGAGCATCACTCCCAGAGCTTTTTTACTGACTTGTACAACAGCAAGCATGAATCCCAGCCTCCCTGTTTTTTTTTTACTTTACCCCTTTGGGGCAAGTTGCTCACAGTTACAACAGGGAGGAAACAGAGCTCCCACTGCTCAGCTGAAACCTGCTTCAGACTGCTCAGCTCTCCTAAATTGAGATAAAATTCATCCCAAAGCCAGTCCCTCATTGCCAGAAAAATGGAAGTGGTCCAATGTAAACAGGACAAAAAAGCCAGCCAACGCCAGCACTCTGTCAGTCAGCCTTCCCTCTGAAAAGAAAAGCAAAGCAACCCCCGGAGGTCTCTCCCGCTCCAAGCATGGCTTTGCAATTATAAATTATCCCAAGATTATCTCCATCCCCAGTGCTGATGTATTCACCTCCTCTGTGTTTGCCTGAGGATTAATCGCTGCTGCATTGGCTGCGCTGCAGAATAAAAGCTGGGGACGCAGCAAACTCTTAATTACCACCATCAGTCAGTAGCAGCAAGGGGTGATAAATTTAAAGCCAAAATACATGAGGAAATACTTTTTGTTTTAATGTAGTGTGCAACTAACCGGCACAGACTGCTGCTGGGAAGAGGATCAAGACAAATGGGACCAGGCATCCAGAGGGCCTGAGTAAGAGCAGAGATTAGGGTTGTACTGGGTGAGATAGCAATGCCCAGAGCTGACCATCCTGGCATCACCAGGCATTGTCCAAGGACCAGGAGGTGCTTCTTGCTCTTACCACAACCTCGCAAGCCGTTTCACAGAATCATAGAATCTGGGTGTGGTAGGGACCTTAAAGCTCTTCTAGTCCCAACCCCCTGCCATGGGCAGGGACACCTCACACTAGCCCAGGTTGCTCAGAGTCTCATCCAGCCTGGCCTTGAACACCTCCAGGGATGGGGCATCCACAGCTTCTCTGGGCAACCTGTTCTTTATGACCCTCACAGCAAAAAACTTCCTCCTAATGTCCAATCTAAATCTACCCTGTTTCAGCTTAAAACCATTCCCCCTCGTCTTACCATTACACCCTCGATTAGGAGTGCCTCCCCATCTCTCCTGTAGCCCCCGCTAAGTATTGGAAGGCCACAATAAGGTCTCCCTGGAGCCTTCTCTTCTCCAGGCTGAACAACCCCAACTCCCTCAGCCTGTCCTTGTATGGGAGGTGCTCCAGCCCTCTGATCATCTTCATGGCCCTCCTCTGGACTCACTCCAACAGGTCCATGTCCTTCCTGTGCTGAGGAGCCAAGAGCTGGATGCAGCAATGCAGGTGGGGGTCTCACAAGAGCAGAGCAGAGGGGGAGAATCACCTCCCTTGACCTGCTGGTAATACTTCTTTTGATTTGACAGTGCCTGGGTGCAGCAACCACCCTATCCCCTGACATCCTCCACTCCCACACCGTTGGGAGGTCTCATCTGCAACCCACAGCTGACGAACCATCAGCAAGACAGGAAAGGCTGCAGTGGTGCCAACTTCTAGGACTCTGCACTGAAAAGAGCTTCTTCAGGACAGCCCCCCATCCAACTTCTTTCCCTGATGGACCACATGTCTCACATGGGTAAATGTGGAGATATCTGAGGAGAGATACATAGAAGTTTGGTGCCATTGCCTGTTTCAGTGCAGAGCACTGGAATTTGAGCTTGCTTTCCCATTCAAACTCTCCGGTTATCTCCTGAATACCCTAAGTGTGAAAGCAGTGCTGCCAGAAAGGAGGAGTTCCATCTCCCTTTTTGGACACCAGGAACATTTCTGGCTTGCAGAAGTCACCCACAATCTCACCAACCTCATCCATGGTGGGAACAAACTGCAAATCCACTGCTGCCACTGAATCTGGGCTGGAGCAGAGTAAAGCTGAGCTCCATGGGACTGCAGGAAGGTCCTGGACACCAGTATCACTGTCATTCTGGTGCTGCGGGACTTCCAGGCGTATGGATATGTGTTGATAGCCCTGGACTCAGAGGCTCAGATGAGACATCAGAAGCTCCATGGCCCGGAGTGGGACTAGGCTGGAAATCTGTCAAGCTTTCTCATGAGATTTCCTCTCTCCCTACTGGTTCTGTTTGGGCTAGAAACACCATGAGAATAACTTTCCTCCTTGCATTTCAGCAGTTTTGCTTCCGGGCCTGGGCTAAACAAGGAAGTGCAGAGGCGTGGGAACTGAGGGGAGACACAAACACAGGAGAGCATGGGCTGAACTGCTCCCAATCTGTACGTGCGACTCACTGCCTCCATCAAGGCGATTCTCCTGCCAGTTTCACTCCTCTGCCTCGGCTGACACCTTCAGGTGAAGATGGTTTTCTCTCCTTGTGAGCCAGATCCTGCTCTCCCTTAGACAGTAGAGCAATCCCAGCAACAGCCACTCAGATTTTACCAGTGTGAGACAAGAACACTTGGACCAGGACCTTGATTCCTATTAAAGTCACGTCACTTAGCCCACCCTCCAGAGAGCCTTGGTCTTTTGCTGCCAACCATGAGATGTGGTAAAAGGGTTTGACTTCTCAATGCAGTCAGCATCTCAGCACCCCAAGAACAGAGTGCATTTCAGGTGACTGAAGTTAAACTGACAGTGCGGAGAACCACAAACCACCAGCATTTCAGGTGGGGTTCAGCCAGTCCTCCAGGATGCAAATTTCTTCATTGCTACGTGCCTTCAGCACCCACGGACAAAACCAGGTGTGCCCACGGGAGCGGGTATCGCATGTAGGGATGAATAATGCTCCTCTCATCATATACGTATTTCAGGATAAAGTTCAGGCATCACCACAGGCTAATGTACCACCTAAAATATGTTTAGACCAAACATTCAGCATCTCAAAGCTACAAAGAATGAGGAAATGGAAAGGACTTTTTTCACATCCCAACCAGCTTGCAATTTAAGGCATTGCGCTTTCCCATATATCTCCACTAAATTGGCATGGAAATCTCTTTGGCATTCTGAGGATCTGTTCAGTATTTCAAAGGTTAATTGGAGCAAGACAATGGTTATGAGCAGAAAGGAGGGGACAATTTCTAGCAGCAAGGTCGTGGAGCGTCTGAGCACATCCCTCTGGAGCATTCACCATTATTTAATTATTGCTGTACTAATAGCTGGTACGATTTAAAGTATTCGAGGTCTCTCAGGCATTGTGAAAGAAGCAAGACTTTTCTGTTTTTTAAGGATCTACTAATAGGAGATGGGTGTAGCAGCCTCCTAGCCCAGCAGACCCTGTCTCTCTGCGTTGAGCGCTTAAGGCAAACAACTTAGCTATATGACTACTAGACAGGAGCTGGCCCAGACCATGGGCAAAGGAGTTCTGGTGCACCTCAAGGACCTGCAGACAGTGCCAGAAACAACCAGGAGAGGACTCCGTGTCTCGAGAGGCCACTTCCAATCCCATCTGAAAACTTGGCTGCCTCTGTTCAGCACCAAGGGATCTCCAACCTAGCAGAGGCTTCTCACTGAGGGTGTTATATCTGAATTTGAGCCTGCCCATCAGGGTTAGTACCGGTTGCAAAGCCATCCTTTCTGGACAGTGCTACCTACCATAACCATCACCCATCCAGATTGTGTTGTCCTCTCCTTCACAGCGTGCATCATCCTGTGCCTGCTCTGTACACTGACATTAGCTGCACAGCTGCAACTACATCCCCAGAGGCACGTGCACATGGAATCACAGAATCACAGAATGGTTTGGGTTGGAAGGGACCTTAGAGATCATCTAGTTCCAACCCCCTGCCATGGGCAGGGACACCTCCCACTAGCCCAGGTTGCTCAAAGCCTCATCCAGCCTGGCCTTGAACACCTCCAGGGATGGGGCATCCACAGCTTCTCTGGGCAACCTGTGCCAGTGTCTCACTACACTCACAGTAAAGAATTTCTTTCTAATATTTAGTCTAAATCTGCCCTCTTACAGTTTAAACCCATTACCCCTCATCCTGTCACTGCATGCCCTTGTACATCTTCTCCACGTCCTTAGCTCAGAGAGAGAAGCACAGCCCTGAGCCCTGTCTTCTTCCTGTCAGAAGAAGCAAGAGAGGCAGAAATGCATCCATGAGTCTCCCTGAGACTCTGGTCCCTGCCAGCTCTCTCCAATCTGCCCTGCCCGAGGCACTTTTCCCTGTCACAGTCTGGCACATCTATTTCAGATCTCAAATGCAGAGGATTGCCACATATCACAGGGAACGAGAAACAGATTCCCACTGGGGAAGCAGGGTCCTAGAGCAGTGTGGCGTCAATGCCGTGCCCTTGAGGTTCAGAGGAGGAAGACCTTGTTAATCCTGGCTTCCCAGCTGGTGATTTCTAAGGATAACCTAGTCAGGGAAGTCTAGGGAAAACTTTAAAAGAACTTCTAGTAATGCACTGTGAGAATAAAATCCCCACCACTGCAGCTCACAGGGGGGCAATGCTGCTCATTGCGCAATAAACCATGTGAAGCACTGGACAGAGATCCAAGGCATCAGGAAACAAGCAGGAGTGTCACTAAGCCCTTCTAGCAAAATCACCTCTCTCTTTCATTGAGTGCCATTAGAAATCTGAGCGTAACCTCTTGTGCTGCAGTAGATTACATGATGCTTTCACGTTCACCTTTCAGCCCCATTTTCCAGGATTCTAGGGTTTTATCATGTTACCTTGTGTTAGGTGCTTTCCAACTTCAAAATGACCCATGTTCACAGGCTCATTCTCACCGTGATCCCCTCCTCGCCTTTCTCCCAGGCCCTCCTTCCCAGCAAGCAGGAGCCCTCAGCCTGTTCTTGACCTCTTAGTATCACAGTCCTGAGCTCTTTAGATTTTCATAGAATAGAATCATAGAACCGTTAAGGCTGGAAAAGACCTCAAGGATCATCAAATCCAACCATCAACCCAACACCACCTAACCTGCTAAACCATGTCCCTAAGCACCACATCTACACATTTCTTGAACACCTCCAGGATGGTGACTCCAACACTTTGCCTGCTACCTTCCCCATCAGCACTTTCATTAATTCAAAAAAGACAAGCACGTGCTCAGCAGCCAGCAAGATGCTAACTTGCATAGTCCTGCCACTGAGGGCTAAGAAATGAATCAACAGGACAGTGCTTCACCTTTACACAGGCAGGAAAAAGAGGCAGGGGTGAAGGTAAGTCACAAAATCAGAGCTGCATTACTCAGCGTGGTCAGCTTGTCATCACATTTTGCGATCGACCCCTTGAGTCACAGGAGTGGAATTCATCTCACTTAAATTTAGACATCTAAAATGTTGAATCTTATGTCTGGCCACGCAGTTTCAGCTTCTTTTATAGTCTATGATTCATTTGACCTCTCTCAGATACTATTATAGATTGAATCACACTCTGGTTCTTCCTATTCCTCTGCACCGTCGACAAAGGGAGCCGACGGTGACTAGTTCATCTGAAGTCAGACATCTCAATTTTACATGCCAAAAGAAGAGCAAAAGAATCCCACTCTGGGTATTGTCATTTCTCCCTAATTGAAGGGCTTAAAACATTCAAAGCAGGAGGACAATGACAGTTGAATTTGTGGTGGGGCTTTTCATGCCAACATTCAGAGACTGTTTCTCCCCTGTCAGTTTGCTCAGCTTAATTCATGGGAATGTCTAGAAACTAGAACCCCTGGAGCAGAGCAAAAAAATGAGCCAGGCTCTGGCATTTGTGTGAGCAACCAGTTCCTAATTATTTGACTAATAGTAGCATCGTGCAGCAACCATACGCACCAAGAGGTCTGCAGAGGTTTCTTTGCCACAAAGACCCATGTACAAACCTCCACACGGAAGGTGGGTCTAGTGTTTCTGTAGTGTTTCAGGTTCAAGAGCACAATGCCAAACTGCAACTCTTTTCAGGGTGTTTGAGGAGTTTGTAAGATATAATTAATCTGCCTTTAAACATCATTTGGGTCAGGAAGGATCAGAGACCCAGCAAAGGTAGGCTAATGCTGGTCAACCAGGAGATGTATGATGGGTATGCTGCAAATCTCTTCATCTTCTGGAGAGGACAGGAGCATGCTGGCAGGAGGAATGATGGGGAGAACCACAGGAGTGGGGCTTTCTGCATGGAAAGGACACAATTACTCTGGGAGGAGGCTGCAGAGAGGCTCTCTGAGCCATAAGGATGGAGATAAAATTACTCATCAGCCTCCAGAGGTTAGATACCTGGGGAAACAGGGTTTCTCCCTTCATTAGAAGATGGGTCTCATATGACTAGAAATTAGGACTTTATCATTTCATCTTCCCACCCCCAGAAGTATTGCTAGCAGAGGTCTCTGAAGCAGAGCAGAGCCAGGAGGGAAGGAAATGTCTTGGGCTGTGCCCACGGGCTGCACTCAGACCCCATGGGGCTACAGCAGAGCCAGGAGGAGAGCACTGGGGAAGGAAGTCTTACGGCAAGGTCGGACAGCAGCTGTCTCCAGGAATGAATCCAGGAGTAGCATCCTCCTGGGATGGGCCAGGAGGATCTTGTGTTGACTGACTGCCCTTCCTGAGTTCGAGAGGAAATTAATCTCCCACCATGGGCTTCAGTTTATTTTTACATTGTAAGTTAGCCCAAAGGGGAAAAAAAAAATTGTAAAAAAATTCTATTCCCTAAAAGGAATCACAAATTTCACAGTGACCTAAGGAGATTAGTCAAATCCCTGTGACCGTCAGCAGTTTCACTTAGGTCAAAGCCTGGCATAACTCAATCTCTGTGAGAAGAGAGGAGAGGAACGGCACGGACTGCCAGCTCTGCAGGCAGGCCAGCCTCTCTGAAAGGACCCTTCTGCAATATCTGAAGGGAAATATTCTTGCAGCCCCGCAGCAGAGAGGCAAACAGTCAGACTGGCCCGGAGTGCACACAGTGAAAGGGAGCGTTATCTCTTGCAGATACCACAGTGAGACCTTCCAAGCTGGGAAGCAGGAGGGGGACTGATTTCCCAGGCTAGGAGACATCAAAGGCTGTGTGAAACCTTCTGAAAATGCTCACCCTGAACTTCTCATGCATGGGTGGGCATATGGGATAACTCTCCATAGGGTCAGGGAAATGTAGAACGTGGAGCAGTCGGGTTCTGATTTGCCTCTTGCTCTAGGGGGAGAAAATGAAGAGAATTTATCTCAAAAGCTAAAAATAAATATGCCACCCATAGGTTTGGTTTTTGCACAAAAATTGTCCCGAGTTAGGTAACCTAGGGCCCTTTTTTGGATGAAATCATTTCCATCCCTCGGCAAATATGTCTGTGTTAATGGGCCCACAGAGGCATCAGCCTTTCAAGCTGTTCATCAGATTTCATCCAGGGGATCTGTAACGGGAGGGGGGGGGGGAGTTGTGGCACTGCTGCTGCAATGAACACATTGAGCAAAGAGGTGCTGCAGAAGGAAACCGAGGACAATCTTTTGGATGAGTCTAAGGAGAAACAGGGCTTTCAGCTCATGCTCCAGAGCCCACAGTGTCTGCCCTCCACTGCAAATAGGCAGGAGACTTCTGCCATTGTTTTCCTTTCCTTGATAAATTTGCTGGTGTGGTTTTTAGAACAAACTAACAGGTTTTTTGCAATTCTTAGCTCTCCTCACAGGGAAACCTGTTCTCTCTTTGTGGCTTCTTTGCTGTTTGAACTCACCCAGTAGTACCAGCCCTGAAGTGTTGAGAACTATGAGTCAGAAACTGGGAAATCCTCATACTGATTTAGAAACTAAAAGATTAAAAACAAAACAACAAAAGACACCCTGACCACAGGGACTTTTGAGTTGCTTCTGGTCTTTGAGCTTTTATGCTGAGAGTGGAACAGTTCTGTTGCAGTGTTTCCTAGTACCATCACACCTGCTTTTCTACCTGCTGTTTCTTTTCTCGTGTTAAGAGCTCTTCTGGGCAGAAAGCATCTTTCTGTCCTGCGAATGTGCAGCATTTAGCATGAGGCAGTCTTCAGGGCAAATGGATGCAGCCTCCTGGGTAAATGCAAATGTAAATCATTACAATCAGCTGTTTTACCTACAAAATACATAATCTGAGCAAAAAAAATTTGAAGAGAAAGCAGGATAGCAGATGGGATAAGGGAAGGCAGACAGCACTGTTGTCCCACCACAGCTGCCAGCATTTTCAGTCTTTGGTATTTGTTCCTGACCCGGTGAGAGCTTTCCTGTGGGGGGGAAAGGAACAATAAAGATGATTCCCATGTTGCTGATGCACACAGAAAAAGGACATTCAGGTCCAGTTTTTAATAGCTGACATTGTGGAAGCCCCTGAAAGCCAGGGGCACTCTTGATCAGGGGGTGTAGTGATAGGATGAGGGGTAATGGATTTAAGCTGAAAGAGGGTAGATTTAGATTAGATATAAGGAGAAAATTTTTCACCGTGAGGGTGGTGAGACACTGGAACAGGTTGCCCAGAGAAGCTGCGGATGCCCCATCCCTGGAGGTGTTCAAGGCCAGGTTGGATGAGGCTTTGAGCAACCTGGGCTAGTGTGAGGTGTCCCTGCCTTTGGCAGGGGGTTGGAACTTGATGATCTTTAAGGTCCTTTTCAACCCAAACCATTCTATGATTCTATGATTCTGACTCCAAGACAGTTTACAGATTACACACCGCTGAGGCAGCACAAAAAAAACTGAAACATGGTCCTTGCCTCCACAGGTGGCAAAAGCAGATTCAGTGGAGTGAAGTGAAAAGAGGTTCTATAGTACTATGCTATGGAAAAGTCAGAAATGGAGCTGGAGCTTCACAGGCATGTGTCTGACTCAGACACAGGCAAAGCTCGGCCCAGATCAGGAACAGCTGTTACTCCCAGCAGCCAGAGCCATGCAGCCATTCTTGCTCAGCACCATGTTCGACCACTAAAGCCAGTCAGACCTGCTCCAGCCAGCCCTCAAACATCTCTGCTCTTGGCCCTCTGCAAGGTCAGGTCACTCTGAGCTGGAGTTTGCAGCCCTGCTCCTCTCCTTGCACTTACAACACACAACAGTGGACACGAGCCCTGATCTGTTTGACCAATTGATCTCTTCAGTCATTTCCAGGAACCCTCCAAAATTGCCTCGCAAACTGCATGGCTTTGCCACTGATTGCTGCTGCAGATTATTTCTTCCAGCCCAAGATGTCCCTGACCCTATGATTAAAGCTTTCTTTGATCTTCCTTTAAGGAGTGAGAGCTTGGAGGAAGAAGTGAGGAAGCCTGAACACTTCTGCCTGCTGCAATGACTTGACTTTGGAGACAGAAATGCAAGAGCACTTAGAAGCAAAGTCTTCCAGATATTTGATCCAGAGGGAGAAGCAGGATCAAAATCACAGTAGTATCTGCTTCTCAGATGTACCTATGTCAAGGATGAATTTGGTTCTGGAGCTACAGAAACAAAAAATATATATTCCTCCAACATCAACACAAGGGAATGTCCTCTGCTATTCCTCTAACATCAAGATGACCAAAAGCATGAGTTGAGCTTTGCACTAAGTGTGTTCAGATCGGGCAGAGGTAACGTGGCCCTTTGCTACTGATGATTTCACCAATCTGACACTCATTCTCATGCATTTCCCCACCCTCCACACCCCAAAAAACTGGAAACACATTTTCCCTAACTGGAAACGCACATTTCATAGCAACATTTTCCAGACCACTTTGCAAGAAATAAAGTGGGATGAATTTTTTCAGCACAGCTTTAGTAGAAGCTCACTGCTCTTACCTGGTCCTTTGGTGTCTGTGTCATGACAGATTCCTCCAGCAATCTTCAACTCCTCTTGACTTAGCCTTTTTGTGGTGTTTGTTTCTTTGCTATTCTTAAATAAACCATTGGCAGTTACTATGGTAACACACCTCATTCTTTCTCTTTCCTCCTTAAAAGTCTATTTCTATTTAACAGGCTTTTAAAAAAGACTCTATTTATATTTTCTTTTGTTCTCCTGCCCCTGCTCCCTTGCAGTCAGACAAGGGCAGGCACGGAGCAGCACATGCACTAGGCTGTGTTACTAATAATGGCCAGCCATAAACACAAGAGCAAGCCGTGCGGGATCAAAGCTGTGACCTTCATCAGGAGATGCTCTGCTTCTCAGATAAACAAAAAGGAAACCTGAGACATGGCACACCACCCACTCGGGTGGGAAGCACTGCTAGCGGGGGCCATCCCCACCTTCCCACTCCCCAGCAGCGTGTCAAGGGGCTGCGAGTCCCCAGAAACAGGCAGCATGTGAAAAACAGCCTTGCTATCACCACAGGCAGCCTCTACCTTTCCTCTTTTCTTAGTGTCAGACATTCATCTACATTACTGGTAATTGGATAAAGAGAAAAATATGAGCTGTGCTCCTTTTTTTGCTTCCTAGTCTGTAAAAAGCAAAGCTCCCTTCCTCTCTGTGCTTTTTCATTTTAAATCTCAGGGCTATTAGCAAGCATTAAGGTTTATTTCCTTAAGGTTTACTGTATCATTGAAACATGCAGATAACAATTCATCTTAACCCTTAAGCTGAAGCTGTAGGTGACTGAATTTTTATGATGGCTGCTTTTCTCCTATTGTTTTTCAGGCATTTCTGCTAATAAAAAACAATGGGTCTGACACAGTCCAAGCACAACTTGGTTCCTCTCTCTGTTGAGAGGTTTCACTCACGTGGTCAGGCTGGTGCCAGAAACCACACGTTTTTTGGTCATCTTCAGGGTGTTCCAGGAAACATATTGTCGACAGATCACAATTTTTCAGTAGGAAAAGCAAGGAGAAGAAAGACTCCCCAGCCCTCCTCTTCTTCTCTCCACATAAAACAGCTTTCAGGACTTCTTTATTAATGAAGAATGACCCCAACAATTGTAAATCCGTTTCCTTCTTGCTTATGATCTCTACAACCTGGCCAGCACAAGAAGCTGGGATGCCCTCAGGGTGATGCTCCAGAAAGGGTTAAGGTATCTAAAACTACAGCCTCAATAAGCAGCTCGCAAAAGTGTCCTGTCCCCAGGGTAGGATCAGTGTATGAGAATTTGCTCAGATCATGTAATGTTTGTAACTTGATTTCCTGCCGGAAAGCTTCATTTTTTTTTGAACCAGACAGAACTAGAACTATTTCCTTCTCCAGATTGCTTGTGCATGTCCAGTCAAGCTCAACTGAATTAATAGCAACCGGCTGGTTTCCCCCACACACCCCTTCCCATTCACCTCTTGGAGTGGAGATACAGGAAGTATGTGATAATCTTGCTGCCAGGGCAAGTGCCTCAGGAGGTGGGATGAACCTGCAACCTCGGGCAAGTCCCATTCTTTCTCTGCACCTCTGGTCCACCTCTTGTTATATTCTGGAGAAAGGATGTCCTAACGACCAGCCTCCTGCCCTATCGATTTCCTACATGACCTTGGGAAAGTCACTTAACCTTTGCCTGCCTCCACTTTCTGCAAAATGAAGAGGAAACTCGCCCTGCTGCCACCACCAGTATTAAACCAGGGCCCATGAGGACTGAAAGTAGGAACCTCTCCAGTTTAAGCTTAAAGACCAGTCCCTGTTGTCTCCTGGAACAGTGCAGACCTATGGTGGGTTGCCAGAAACACTTCTTCAAGAGGAGAAACAGCCCTGTTACCTCCCACTCTCTCAGCTGCAAACTGATTCATTCATGCCCTGCCTCTGCCATCCCAGGAACCGTGAGTTTCCTTCACATCCTTCACATCCTCCACAACCAAAGCTCCTTGGAAAGGCCAGATCCTGCTCCAGGTGCTTGGTTTTGTACCAGAGTTCGAGGTTTCACCAAAGTGGTCTAAACTAAACCCCAGCAAGATGCTTTCATCTACACCAAGAGCATCCACACAGGGATGAATGCATGGCTGACCAAGTGAGATCCTATGAATCTCGTAGGAAAACAAATCAGAGCTGGGGCCAGTGATCTACCCCACGAACAGCTTCAGGACTCTGCTGGTTTTGAATTATTTGAGTGGTCAAGTTATTTGAGGTTCAGCTGGTAATTCAGACACTTCATTATCAAGGTTGAGATGAAGGTGGGGAAGCTCCCTTCCCTCAGTCAATTTTCAGCAGCACCTTTCAAAAAACCTTCCCAGGGTAAACAGCAAAGTCACCCTGACCAAAAGAAATGAAGCACTGTTTTTTTGGTTTTGGGGGGTTTTTTGGGTTTTTTTGTTTGTTTTTTGTTTTGTTTTTGGTTTTTTTTTTCTCATGGGACCCAGGAGGAAATTCCTCTGAGGTACCGAGACATTTCTGTGTTTCTCACCCTTTTCCAGTTGCTGTTTCCACACCAGTCTGTCAGTCCCAGTGCTTGTCTTTGCTGGATGCCTGGGGCACACCCTGTCCCCCCCCTACACCGATACATCCTTGGGATGTGCCTACACTCTCAGGTAGAGCTGGTTACGCAGAATAGTCCTTTCCTTAGGTCTGGCTGAGTCTGGAGGCCTGGGTGTGAGATAGAAAGTAGGCACTGCTCCTTATCATACAAGGAAGATTATGCAAGTATGTCCTTTAATGAGGAAAACGAAGGCTCTTTGAATAGGTATGTGGGGTTGGCTGCAGGTAGCTTTTGGCAGTGAGCAGGGTTCTTGCAGCATGTACCAGCCCAGGTTTCCAGTGATAGATGAAGTGGGGAAACCAGCTATCTCCTACCAACCTCCTTAAACCGAATGAACAATTCACCTTCTTCTGTAAAAAAGGACAAAACTTGAGGTCCATAGCATCACTGAAAGAACCGTCACCGGGACCTAAAACTCAAAATGTTTATCTATTATTGTTACTTCATCTCCTTTCTGATTGCTGGCTTGCAGGCGTGGGAATGCAATGTGTAGGGGCTTGGGTTTTTTTAATTGCAATCATTTTGCAGACCACCTTCAGGCGTGCTGGGGACCACCAGTAGTGCAAGGACCGCATGTGAAGAAGCCCTGCCCTAGGAGACCCATCCTGCCTTCCCTGATGTGGTTAAAACACCATTCCATGTTGCGGTGCCTGCAAGAATTTAACCACGTTCTCAGCCCAGACGAAAGCCCTGGACTATACCATGTGTCTGAGAAAGCAGGACTGAGATTCAGCTGTGTAGGAGGGCAGCTGCAAGAAGCTCAAAGATCCCTTTATAGCCTCCCCCATCTCTCTTACATGCAAATGCAACCTCTTAGTCTCTGGGCCCAGTTCTTTCTGTTCTGAAGTCGGCTATTAATACCTGGGGAATCTGTGAAGTAGGCAAACGAGGTTTTGATGAGTGTGGGAAAAAGAAAGGCGTTACCATGTATGAGTGAACTTGAGTTTCGTTCATGTGCTGAATTAGTCAGTGCCTTCAAGTGAATTCCAACTGCTGGTCCAGCTATTAAATGACTCTTCTTGACGAGGTAACTACTCCATTTTGAGCCTCTCCTAGAGGAAAAGCTAACTTAAGAAAATAAAATAAAATCTGAATCAGAGCTATTGCATAGGTTTTCTTTTCTTTTCTTTTCTTTTCTTTTCTTTTCTTTTCTTTTCTTTTTTCTTTTTTAATTTATTATCTGTCCCAGAGGGAAAAAAATATCTACCAGTCAATGCATAGCAGCTTCTGGGACCCTTGCAAGGTGGAGAAAACGAAGTCACTTGTAGTACAGGTGAACACAATGCCTGTGTCAGGACTGGTGACTGGAAACCTCATCCAGCTGTTGAAGTCCCAGAGGAACATGATGTGATAATTGCTTCACCAAAGGAGCAGAAGTACCTGGTGTAGAGAGTCAAGACACAAGCTCCAGTGGCGGAGAAACTCGGTGGAGGACTTGTTCAGTTTAAACAGTTAGTGGATGGGAAGGACACATCAGTGCCGGAACATTAACACTGACACACCGAGAATTCATGTTTCACTTCCTACCCTGGAGGAGAGGTTCCTCCTACAACATTTCCAACCCAGAACTATCACTTTTCTGCTGCTTCCCTCTCTAACGCAGCAGCCGTGAGAAAGGTTTTTTGCAGGTGGCAGAGAGTAACTTTTTCCATCAGTTCAGTGGTAAAGGTGTCTTGGCTTGAAGAAAGCTGCATTTGGCTGAAATGGAAATGATAGAACAGGTAGGGAAGGACTGTGGAAAAAAGATTACAGAAACTCAGACTAATCAGGTGCGTGGATTGCGTTTCCATCCTTCCTGCAAACATGAAGGCTGCATGGGCTTGATTCAGGAAAATGTCCTAGCTGTAATAAAAGCACTTTGACAAGCACACACCAAAACACGGACAGGCTTTCTGCTAACACTAAGGCAAATACAGTCCCCTGAGATTAATATCTGCACAGAGGATACAATCCTTCCACACTGCTTTTCAGTGCATTACACTGAAAAACATGCTCAAGGATGCTAACATGCACAGGAGATTGTTGATATCTGTGCTGAAAATCCATTCAAATTCAGGAAATTACAGCTAACACGAAGCCTTTTTGATCCTCTAAAGGCAGTGACCTGACTGTGGAAACATTTCTCTCTGCCTGTTTCTCTAAAATACAGAGAAGTGAGGCAGGGCTTGACTGAAGATGGATTTGGGCATGACTGAAGATTAATTCAGGTTTGACAGGAGACCTGAAGGTGTTCCTCAGTTGTGCTGCATATAAGTTTTTAATGCCTCCATTTTCTCTCCAGCTTACAATGGAGAAAAGTTCCCCTACCAAAGAGCAGCAGTAAAACTGGTATGAATTTACACCCTTGGCCAAGAAGCTATGCTCGCAGGCACAGCAAGCCTTCAGCCTCACCCATGCAAGAGGGACCAAGCTGGTTTGATGGCACTTCTGAGGCGATGTGGTAGAGGCCCATGCTGTTGCCCCTTCTTCTTTTGCCAGAGCTGTCAAGCTGAGATTGTGCTCAAGCGCTAGAATTTGCCATGTGACATTTCAAATGGTAAGCAAAGAACAGCCTGCCAACCAGCACTCTCAGGTTCTCAACTAAATAAAAACAGATTCCTGGCATTTGCTGCATCTGAAAGAAAGACAGGTCTACAGTATTCACAAACAGTAAAGGATACAGAAAAACAAACGTATTCCCTCAGAGCTAAATGCAGTTCCCCATCATGCCTGGGAATCCCCATGGAAGGAAAAGGGGTTATGCTGTTTTAATAAAAAAGGATTTGACCAAAAATACTCAACCAACTAGAGCAGCTGCAAAGTTGTTTTCCTTTGTGCTGGATTTTTTTGTTTGTTTGTTTCAGTTTCAAATTTTTTGCTTTTAAAGAAAGCATTCACAGGCGGGTTTCTCAGTCGGTCCTACCATCACCAGCAATAGCAGGAGGACTTCGGCCCTCCAGAGCTTTTGCTAAGCTTTGTCAGACTGATTCTAACACCACTGGAAGCCACGCTCTGAGTTTTTCATTAAAAACGTTGATGTGAATAACAGATCATTTTCTCACTTCGAAAAAGTAGCAGGGAGTCAAACAGCAAAACCTAAATGTCAATAGCAGGGAAGTAACAGTTTTCTTTCTGTTTTCAGCAGATGTCTACTGCAAGGTGTGAAGTTGCTGAAGTCTAACCAAGGTTAACCTTATGCCTCTGCCTTGAGAGAGGAAGGAGAAAGCTGGGTGTGCTGATGGATATCCCCTTTATCCAGCTGCCTGTTTTGAAACTTGCAGAAACTGAATGTCTCTAATATCATCTGAAATTGGTCAACGAATTCAGAAGTTTCAGCAAAAGATCCATTTTATATATTTACACATATGTATTGTAGTTGCATAAGATTCATCACATTAAGAAATGTTGGTAAAATCAACTTGTTTACTGATTTTTTTGTATGATACATTAAGAAATTCTGAACCTTTTCTTTCCTTTTTTTCTACTCTTTTTTTTCTGTTGGAAACTCTTACTATGACAAATCAGCCTTTCTCAAGTCCTGCTGGAGGACTTGCTGTAGGTCGTGACAGGTCAGCCCTCAACCAAAGAGGAGGCCTCCTGGCCCTTTGAACAAAATGTGTTCTCAGAAGCATAAAGCACTGTCAGATGGTTCTGGTTTAGATGGCACCATTTTAGTGCCTTTCAGGGAAGAGGAAAAAACATCCTGGAAATGCAGGCACATCTGAGGATCTCCTGATATTCAGTTGCTGTCCCTTCATCTCTAAGTACTTGTGTACGACTCGTGAGGAATCACCTTGTCCCTCTGTGCCTGTTTGTCACCACAAAAAGCCCTCTCCTACTGTTCCTTTAATATCTGCAAAGCCCTTGTCTGCCTCCATGGTGACTTCTGCTAAAAGTCTTCAATAAATCAAAAACAAATTAAAACAGGCAACTTGCGCTGACTCCAGGTGCTCTCTTCCTGTTCCTTTGAATTTATGATAGTTCTTTACACCACAGATCCAGACAGGGATTTACAGGCACAAAGGTCGACAACCTGAGGTGAGGCCTTTGGCCAGAAAGACTGAGCCATAGCAGCTCATGAATCATGCCAGTCCCCGGGGCGGCGACCTGCTGGGTGACACCACTAACTGCAAGATGTCAAATATATCTTTATAGCGCTTGAGGAATGAGCGGCCTCCTCCCTGCACCCAGCCTGGACAAAAGTGACCCTCCTGGGGCAGTGCCTGGCCTGTGCTGCCTGGGGAAAAGGGGGGCACTGCTACTGCAAGCCCAGGCCTGCGCAGCCTGAGCTGCCTGCCCATGTCCTTGCCTCCAGGCCTCCCTCCTTGTCTTAGAATCATAGAATCATAGAATAGTTTGGGTTGGAAAGGACCTTAAAGATCATCGAGTTCCAACCCCCCTGCCATGGGCAGGGACACCTCCCACTAGCCCAGGTTGCTCAAAGCCTCATCCAGCCTGGCCTTGAACCACTCCAGGGATGGGGCATCCACAGCTTCTCTGGGAACCCTGGGCCACGGCCTCACCCCCCGCCCCGGATACAGTTTG
>NW_010129444.1:0-270 GCF_000699245.1 Pterocles gutturalis | reverse complement strand
GCCTGTCCACACAGGGGAGGTGCTCCGGCCCTCTGACCATCTTGGTGGTCTCCTCCGGACCCGCCTTCCTCTTTGTCTTCTTCGTCCACCTCATCTTCCTCCTTGTCTCCTAAAGACAAGGAGTTGTCTTTACCCTCTTCTTCACCTTCTTCACCCTCTTCTTCCTCCTCCTGCCCACTCACTGCACACCCTCCACCTCACTACCACCCCTCGCCTGGCCCCGCCCCATCTCTGTCCAGACACGCCCCTTTTTCAAACCCCGCCCATCAT
>NW_010129443.1:0-1152 GCF_000699245.1 Pterocles gutturalis | reverse complement strand
GCTTTCCTTCTCAATTAATGGAGTTGTTTGAGCTGTGTGAGACAGCGATGCTCCCAGCTCTGAAAGGCAGCCAGTCCCTGTGCTTGGCATTAGGGGCACATCAATTACCTAGAACCATCTTTCCTAGATAAATGGCAAGCTGGAAAATGGAATCTTCACTGATTTATAGATAAAGCTCTGATAAAAAGTTGGTCTCTTACTGATAAAGAATATATTCAAAGTGTACGTAGGCTGATGTTTAAGCACCATCGTTTTAGGTAAGGTTTGAAATCCCTCAGGCTTAGGAGAGCACTGAATTTTCAGTTCTACTTCTGAGAAATACTCTAAAGATTAGATTAAAATAACCAAGTGTCTGCACAGCTACCATCACCATATCCTCCTCCAGCAGCCACGTTTTAATAGCAAAGATTTGGATACTTAACTCAGAGAAGGTTTCCCACTAAGAACCTTCCTGCAGACAGATAAGAGCCAAAATCCCAGCCCCGCCAGGAGCTCTGGCTAAACCCTTGCTAAACCCTTCTCATAAGACAAGGCTCTCAAGTTTCTCATATCCTCCCCCTTTTTCTCCCTCACTCACCTCCATGTTTTGTTCCTTTCTGTTAAATGTGTTCATTTTTTAAGTATTTCAGAATTGAATTTTAAATCACTTTATATGTAAAGAATTCAGCATACAGCTACAGGGCAGGGTGACTAACAGGGAAGTTTGAAACTCTGTCCCTTACAGACGTAGTACAAGATTTTAAGTTTGTTCAGAAAAAGACTGAAATGCATGTCCTGTGTCCCAGTCCAATGCCCTTTTGTTCTACTGTAAGCTAATTATCTACTGTGCTATTTGGAAATCCTCAGTCTTTACATGACTGATCTACCAGGGCAATTATAAAATACCAAGCAAAATAAGTTTTTGCTGACAGAGAGTATTCAATCAGAAGAGGCACTGTGTATACAACACACTTGAAAAAGAGACATCAAATACATTCAGGTCAAGTATATTGGAGCAAATGTAATAAAACCTAATGCATTAATACGTGGCTAATCCGTGGGTGACAGCATACAGTTCATATGCATCTTCTGGAAGTACAGAAAAAAAAAAAGAAATCAATGAGAGGAAATAATAATGTCAAGAAGAACAACAAAAAAGGATCCTTACCTGGA
>NW_010129442.1:53636-93416 GCF_000699245.1 Pterocles gutturalis | reverse complement strand
ACCCGGCGGGGTTGCGCCTGCATCGCATCGGCGTTGTTTCAAGCGGAGGAGGGTTATCCGTGTGCGTCGCGAGCAAGTAAATCTAGATAACTTACAGACGGGGGTTTGGTGGGGGTCCTGTGCTTTTGTTTTGGGTTTGGTGTTCATTTGGGGTTAATTGCTTGGCTTTGTTTTTTGTTTTTTTGGGTTTTTTTTGGGGGGGAGGGTTGATTCCCGTCCTCCCGCCTTCCTGATGCTGGCAGTTAGCGAGGAAGATATGTGGTAACTGGGGTGCTGTCATTAAGTGCTAGACATCTCCCTGGGTTTTTTAGGAAATGGCTTTAAATTTTTTTTTTTAACCAGACAAGAGGAGAGGCGTGAAGCCCCCTGGCCAGGTAGGATCCCGGCTCTGCAGAGTGGCGGCATTCGGAGTTTGTTACGGCGTTAGGTCCTGCCTGCCGGCTGAGGTCGAGCTGCAAAAATGTGATTTACGAACCCTGCCGACATCCATCACCCGGGCGCTTTGTTCCGACACGCCGTCCGGTGGAGGGACTTCTTCGGAAGCAGCTCTCTGCCTCTTCTGAAATGTGGATACGCTTCAGATGTGTGCGCTGGGCTGCTAGGCGGGGAGGCATTAAGGGTGTGTGTTTGTGTAATAGGTGTCTAAAAAAAAAGAAAAGAGCAAACAGGCTTTTGATAAGGTCCCATTAATTGAACTATAAACATAGTCATTCCTATTCTTGTTTCCTCGCTGAAACTCTTCCTCCTTACCGATATAGTCCATGGTGTGTTTGTGCTTTGTGGTTTTGTTTGTTTGTTTGTTTTTATAGTACCTCTTAGAGATCTTTCCTTTTGCTACAGATTCCCTTAGATTTTGGGTCTGACTGAGGCCGTTGGAAAATATTTGTAACCTTCCAACTTATGTATATGAAGGTCCTGTTTTTAGCGTATGTCCAGGCTGGGGTTACAGGCCTTTTTGAAATGCCCACTGAGTCTGAACTAATGTAGAGCTCATGGGATGATAATAAGAGCAATTTTGGAAAAAACCTGCTGCTGGAAACGCTATTCTTGGCAATGTAACGGTGCACGACTGGATTTGAGCTTATTGTTAGGTGCGTGAAAGACGAAACGTAAAAGTAGCCCTGGCCAAGGACTGCGGAGCTGGGGCAGCCTGGTGCTGGTGCTGTCCCTGGCACTGGTGGCACTGGTGTGTCCGTGGCTCTCAGGGAAGGGCTCTGTGGAAAATTCCCACCGCGCACACTTCTGTTGGCAGTATAGTTAAAAAGCCCAAACGTCTGGTTCAAACCTGTAAGGTCTGTCAGAGGCTTTGGACAGCTTGCCAGGTACGTGAAGACAAATGAAAAAGATGTTTTGTTTCCTGCTGCTTGTCTGGGGGGAGGAAAGTTGTTCGGGCCACACCTGATGGAAGTTTTATACGAGTGTTACGAAGTCTCCTTGGGAGCTAGGCAGTGCTGTGGAACAGGCAGATTAGAAATCCCAGCAAAACAATAAATATAATTTCAGCCTTAATATAATGTGTTTAAATTATACATGCATATACAATAACTCAAAAGGAGCTGCTCATCCAAAGGTATGTTACAGCTTAGCAGAGCGTGCAGGGAACGGGCACGTAGGTGCTCCTGGGCGCTGGTCACTCTTTCTCAACTGACTCACTTGGGCCTCAGTCTTTGCCAAAATCCCTGGGTATGTTTTTCTCGTACCTGTTTCTGGCTCCAGTTCAGGCTTCTCACCTTGACCCCTCGATGAACTGGAGCAGGAGCTCCATCAGCCACAGTCTTCAGCACAGTTTTAACTTCAGTCATGCCTGTTGTCCCAGAGAAATTAAAGGGGGATACACCCAAGAAGGCTTGCATGCAAAGGTTTTAAGTTCAGGGCTGCCTCTTGTGAGCTTTCCAGGGTGTGAACTTCACATCTTTTTTACTTGCATGGTGCTAAGAAAAAAATGCCATGTTGTGTTTTGGTCCAGTACAGAAGAGCTGACCTTACTTAGGACCAATACTGTCAGAGGAGGAGCAGTGGTGCTTCTCTGCTGGAGTTTTATGGAGGATTAGTTTGCACATGGGACCTGAAGTCTTGCTGGAAGCTAATGAAGCTTATACTCTTAAATGCTCAAGCCATCCTTTCAAGCAGAATTTAGTTTTCTAAAAGTCAGTGAAATATTTTTCGGACTTGTGACCCCAATCAGTTGATTGTGTCTGAAAGATACAGGTCTAGAGTGATGCATGTGACCTAGATGATGCCCTGATCACTTGGTGTGATGCTACTGAAGACCCAGTGATTCATGGTTTTGACCACATTGCTCTTGACTTTGGGACCTGTCCTAGGGCACCGGCCTTTTTTAAAAGGGTGGTCTTACATTGCCTTCTGCATACCTGTATTTATTTGTCAGCCAGTTCTGTAGCCCTTCCGTGCATCAAGTGGCAGTTATTTGTGCAAGCAATTCCACTGGCTTGAGCGTGGTTAAATGGCTCAGTAAATGGTGTGCAATCTGAGTTCAAGGTGGTACATTTTGGGTGTGAGTGCTCTCTTTTTGTGGAGAATGTGAGAAACTAATTCCCAAATCCTGGAATCCCGGCATGCCTTAAATTCTCTCCTTTTCTTATGTTTTGCCTCTATCCAGTGGGTGGGTGGATGGGCTGGAAGTGAGATGGGAGGCTGGACTTTCCTCCCTTGTGCAGCAAGCAGTTCTTCCAGAGAAATTCCACAGCTATTTCTGAGTCTGTCCAGAGTTGTCTGCTTGCTTTGCCAACGCTATTTTCTACACAAATCAGTTTTCTGCTGCTGTGCTGGGCTCTGTGAAAGGAGCAGAGGAGCCCTTAGAAGTGATATAGCTCTGTAGCACCGTCTGTCAAACTGAGCGGCATTAAAAGGAAACCCTTCCAGCCCCCATCAGCACAAGCTAATTGTGCAGGAGCTCCCCAGGTCCTGGGCTGGGAAGGGCTCAGCAGTTGCTGGTCCAACCGCAGCAGAGTCAACCCCAGCCCCAAAAGCATCCTCTTGGTGCAGGTGTCCAAGGGTCAGCAGCGTGGGCTGAGGGATGCTGGGGGTGGCGAGAAGAGAGATGCTGAAATCTCTATTATGAGATCAGCTCCAGGGCTGGGGCTTGTGAAGGAGAGAGGAGCCCCAGCATCTTCCACCCTTATCACAGAGTAATAGTCCTTCCGCCCTGACAAGGCATTTCACCCCTTTCCAATGCAAATGACTTTGCCCTCCCTGTCTTCCTGCTGCAGAAATTACCCCTTCAGAGTAACCTTCAGATGTAAATGAGTTTGTAATTTGCCCCTTGCTGCTCCAGATGCATAGAAGTTGGGCAGTTGCAGAACTTAACAGCAGTGTGTGCTGTGCAACTCCCACGTGTCGTTTCCCAGGACGTAACAGAATGTGGAAATGCCACTAATCAAACGCATGATAGTTTCATCTGGTTTTATTTGTTTTCATTTTAGCTTAGTTTCCCCAGGAAATGAGTGCTGTCTGTCTCCTGCCCTTTGCATTTGGCCAGTTTCAACCAGCTTGCACCAATGGTTGGCAGTCTTGAAGGACATTAATTTGCCACTTGTTTTTGGTAAGATTAGTGGCTGCCTGGGAAATCTCTGAAGCAGTGCTCTGAGGAAAAAGAGACTGTTTTCAGCTATTCTCCATCCTGCCTGGTAGCAGCTGCCTGGCCAGGCATTGCATGTGTGGTAGTCAAACATGCAGCACTTTCATAGCCCTGGCCACCTTGCGAGGCGTGCATGGTCTCCAGGGCAGGGGTTGGTGTGAGGTGATGCTGGAAGGAGCTGGAGTGGCTGCAACGGAGGGGCAGGAGGGCAGAGGACACATTTCCAGCAGACTGGGCCTGTTTGTTACACCTCCCCGCAGCACCGCTACCTTCTGTCTGTCAAGCTAAAGCTACTTGAGATTTAGGAAGGCTGTCAGGCTGACAGCCATAGCTTGGAGCCTGCTTTCCTTGACCTCCAGGACACCTTGGGCTGAATGGAGGTGATCATCGAAGCAGATGGGAACGTGCAGCCTGGGCAGGACTTAGGCAGAGGTATGTGTGTGCACAAACTGCACGTGTGCAATGGCAGCGTCATTATCTGAGTGTTCACCGGTGTCATCCTGTTGAATTCACTGATAATTTGACAGTGATGAAAAGGTAACATTCAGTGCTGTACGTTTCTCCCCAAAATAGCTTCTGTGAGCGAATAGTCTCTGATTCCCATGCAGCCCCTTCCCCGTGGTTACTTTAGGCAGGTGCATACTTGGGCTGATGCAGTGCTGTGAGATGTCAGGGACGTGTTTTGGTATTGCAAAGCGCCCTGGTGTAGATGCAGGTGGTCTTGGCATGGGTGTCTTGGGTGGTCTGCCTCGGTAATCTGGGCAAAACTATACTAGGAAAAGCAGTCTTATCCCTGACCCAGGCTGTGCCTGTCCTAGGCAACTTTTCAGTATAGCTGTGCTGGACACATCTCTTCCAGACCTGGACTGAGCAAAAAGACAGACATCTGTTCAGGCAGCAGCATAAGAAAGAGGAGCATCAGGATGTCAAAGAGTGTATGTGGGATGTGTGTGCAATTCCTCAGCCAGTGCACAGTTTGCTGCCCTCTCTATTGCTGGTGGTCTTCAGACAATACATGCCTGTTGTCCTGGGGCATAGAGCGTGGCTGAATCTCAGATGCCCGTATGCCACTTGTTTTCAGGCAGCCTGTGATGCAGCTAGGATCAGATACATCTATCAAGGTGAGATGGAGGAACTGTGTAGCTCAGTCCCCATCAGGGGTTATGGAGGATGTGGAGCACCAAGCTGTGCCAACAGGGCGAAGGGGGATGCTGTTCCCCCTCCCTCCACACAAACTCTACAGGGCTGGGCACCTCTGGCATCCCGGCATGAATCTCTTGTGTTAGAGCTGTTGCACTTAGTGAAGGAGAATGTCTCTTGCTTCCCTTCCTTTCCCCTCCATGGGCACCAACTCTTACCCCTGGCAGCGTGGCACAGTAGATGACTGTGATATAGGCAGGAACGGGCTCTTGGGCTTCGACCAAACATCTTGTGCAGGTCCCTCCTCTGACAGTGCCAGCCACCTGAGCTTCATTCTGAGGTACTATGGAGTAAAACATTGCTGCTGTAACATTTCTGCCTGCTCTTAACCATGTTGTGCTAGCTGTAGTGTGCTAGCTAGATATGTTTATCGATGGCGTAGTGGCTTCTCTGTTAGGTTTTAAATGAAACGGAGCGGGTTGCATGCCAAGAGGGAAGGATTGCAATGCTTCTACCGCCTCAACGGACTTTTCCACGGTGGAGCTTTTCCAAAAGGTGCGCACTGGAGAGAGCTGGCGTGGCCTGAGTGCCTGGGACACTGCAGGCTCTGACTGGCTGCAGCTCAGGGACTTGATAGCTCTGTTTTTTACAGGCTCTGCTCACTGAGGATGGGGAAAGATGGAAGTGAAGCTTGCTTTGTTAGGAACAAAAAAGCATGTAAAGCTTGTGGTAGTAGCTGCTAGCACCCATTAGACAAGGTAAAAATACTACTTAAAATAAGAGGGTGTGTGTGTTTCCACATGGGGATATACGAAGACAAATAAGACTTTTTAAAAAGCATGAAGCCTCCATAGTGAGCATGCTGTCAAACACTGCCTCTTGCCAGCTAATACCATCCACAAATAAAACAAGTTAGGTTGTTGCTATTGCAGCTGCTTTCCCTCATGAAGCAGAGTCAGCCAGACTCGTCTGACTCTGAGAAACGTGTTGGCAGTTTGCCTGAAGTCCGAGGCGCATGGGGTAATTTACTTAAAAACCCAATATAACAGTTATCCACATACAACCCTAACATTTGCTTGCAGTTGTGTTTTATATGACACACACTCAGAAGTTGCTCGTTGGCTGCATTCACCAGCAAACACAGCCTGGAGGTGATCAGCTTCTTTCCTGACCTGCAGTTAACAGCAATAATTATACTTCAACAAGTTTTAATGTGGGAGGTAGGATGAATTCAGCGGCGTGAGCAGAAGGCTGTCAGTGGGGTCATTTGGGATCCAGGCCTTGGGAGCTTTCCTTCTGACCTTGGGCAAAGCACAGCAGCTCCTCAGTGCCCCTCCTCTTTAAATCTCATCTGTTAGGATTAGTTTCAGAACAATTGGTTGATAATGGTCTCGGTTTCCTCCTCTGAAAAAACCCCAAAATCCCCAAATGTTTGTGCATGGAATCGACCTTTAAACGTAGAATGTCCCTCTCTCCTCCCTGCTCTTTACCTCAGATAAAGGTGGAAGAAAAAGAATCGTTCACAGCCATCTGCTGGAGGCATCAATCATGCTGGGAGCAGTCTGCCAGTTGTTCCACACGTTATTAATGATGAAAAGATACAAACATATGAGCTCATAATTATGTTGCATTTAAATTACTTACAAAATAATGACATTAGGAGAACAATGGCGTTACAAAATCAGGCGGACAAAAGCAAGGAAGGGCCAGTACTAATGTTTCATAGCTCTCCCTTGCATCTGCATTGTGATACAATCTTTAATTCTACAGTTGCATCATTTTTTCCATTTCACAGAGTCCTTCTTTCAATGGATAGGTATTTACTGCACGATTTATTTTCTCTTCCCCACATTTACTATCTCCATGTGTTTCCACATCTGTTTATTTTGCACCCCACTCAAACTTAGAACTGATCAGTGCTTCTACTTCCTTCCTGGGGGCTTCGCAAGTGGGGAAATTCTTACTGTAGCAACATCTTGGGTGCAGGTGCTGTCTTCGTCTTAGCTGAGGAATGGAAGCAAAGAGCAAATAAAGCTCAAATGATTGAAATGCCTTAAATTTTGGCTGCCTCAAAGAGATACTTAGGGACGATATTATTTTTCACTCACCTCAGAATACCTGGCATGATGTAGCAGGTCATCTGCTGGAAGCACAAGGACGACTGACCTCAGCTGTAAGTCTCGGCACTCTTGCTGGTTGGTCCTAGATGTCTTGGCTCTGCAGAGGCTGGGGACTGCCATGTTAGGGTCACCTGAAGAAAAACTGGTTTCAGGGACTTGCTGAGCATCTTACAAAGACTGTGGAGCTGAGAAAGACATAATTCCTGCCTGCGGGTGGTATGCCAACTTCCTCAAGCAAGGTGGTTGTCTCTTTCTTCTTGCGTTTCTTTGTTCACTAATCTTCGTGACCTCCACTGAGTGGGGCAGGATCTGAGACAGCCATCACTTTTATCATACAACCCTGTTTTTTTTTCCAAAGCAGTTGATTTCCAGGGTTCAAATGGATTGTGATCATTGAATTGAAGACAGTCAGTGCAGATGTCCAGGAGCTGGGTGAAGGTTGTATGGACAGTCTTCACTATGATACCTCTTAATTTTTGAGTGCTCGAGTTTGCAGTCTTTTTGTTAAAGATTTAATGTTGTTAGGTTTAAATGTAATTTTATAGCCATACAAAGGAAAAAGGAGGAGATAAAAATTAGTCCTGTCACATGAATCTCCAGTGATCAGGGTCACCCAGAGGGTGTAGACCTCTGGGCTGTAGCATTAATTTCTAACCCCTGAGGTAATGGCCTGCCTAAGAGCACCATTTGGCTGTGGATAGTGGTAGTTGCCAGAGTGGGGTGACATGCTCAGCAGGTCATCTGTTGCTGTGTTGGAGGGTTTTGCAGCCAAGAGCCAGGATACCCTCAGATCCCATTTAAGGATGGGATGGGCAGAGCTCTGGTGCTTCCCGAGTCTTCTCTGACTTGCCCATGTCTGTCCTCCTCTTCCCTCTGTGGCAACCTAGTTTCTCATCTTCCCCCTTAAACTTCCCTTCTCCAGTTCCCCCTCCTTTCCCTCTGTTCCTCTGCATCCCTAACAAATGCCACGTGCTTCTCCACTTGCTTTCTGGTACCATTGCTCTAGTCCATGCCCAACTTTGGTTACTACTGGAGCCACCTATAATTTCCCAGAGGTCGCAGATCTAGTTACCCAGGTAAGGTCGTGTGCAATCTTGATTCCAATTTTGATCTGTAATTATTGCATGTTCAAACTGTAGATAAAGGCCAGCCCAATAATTTTGAATGAAGCATTTTAGCGGATTCGTTGTCCTTACTTTTAGTCTAGAGCCTTTACTGTGGGCATCCTCTCTGATCAGGCAATGGGTAAATGGCTGCTTTAGACCAATTCCATAAAAATAGTTTACACCTGAAGAATATACTGTGTTCTGCCCTGTTTCTCAGTGTTTCGTTGTATGCAGTCTTGCTGGATCCCACCTCCCTTCTACAATTAAGCCTATGGGGTTGAATACAAGATTGAAATTACATCAGTTCATAGAAGAGTGAGGAAGACTGACCACTCATGCTTTTCTGTTTTCTTGGAATGAATAGAAACATGACAGTGTAAGCAAGAGTGCGCAGGTTCTAGAGGCTGGGCTTACAGCTGAAATGCAAGTTCTTGCAACTCAGCTGCTTCCCAGAGAAGTGATGTCTGTGGTCCCAGCAAGCCATTGGATGCTTTTGGCCTGCATGTCAGCCTTCTGACCAATTTACAGGGAGTTTCTTCTTACAGCTTTGTTCAGAGCAGGGGAGAGCAGTTAGTATAAACCTCACACTACAGTGAAAGAGGAGGAAGCAGGAATTTCTGATTATGCTTGAATGAGCGTAACAATTGGCTTGCTTTATGTACTTTGGGCTTTTTTTGTTCCATTAAACTAGATGAGGAAAAGTGGATGAGACCAACAAAGACAATACGGTTGCCAACAAAATCTGGTCTTGGAACAAGCCAGGCTGTCCTGCAATGAAGCAGTCGGGATGAGAATGATTTTGAAGTTAGACTTGTGTTCTTGGGAGTTTGTGATATAAATCATGGGCATGATAGATATAAACCATGTCAAACTAGATTAATAAAATAATGACAGAACATAATGTCTTAAAAAGTTTTGGATGACTCAACAGCTTTGCAAAATAATGAGCCAGATGCTAAAAATTTACACCAACCAATTCTCCCTGCATTAGGACTGTGTCCAAGAGCTAGTTTTTGAGTACTGAATTTCACATACTTGAAAAGGAGAGAACAACTAAAAGGAGCATGGGACTGATTTTCAGCTCTGGTTTATACAGATATTTGGGGAGCCAAGGATGTGAGTCTGTGAAAGGTAGCTGGGAGAAATGGCTTGTATCAATGGAGAGACTTGTTCCAGAGGGGGAAAAAAAGTTTTTGCGAATCAAAAAAAGATTGCGCATCACTGGCCTAGCTATCTCCTGCCTGGAAAGTGGTAGTAAGCCTGCATACCTAGGATTTGTTCTGAGTTTGGGTAGACTTCAGTTAACCCCTGACACAGTCTTGTTCTTTATAATTTATGTGTATGTGTTCCTTTTTAAGGTAAGCATATTTGGGCAGATCTTCAGGCACTGTAAGCTGCTGTAGCTCCCCTGGGAAAGAAGCAGCTCCTCTGTGGGGTGGTCCCTGCTCTGGGTGTGCCCTGCTGGCCTCTCACCAACCCCCGTCTGCCTCCCTCTCTCTTTTTCATAGCATCTGTGGTTGGATGCTGAGAGGCAGGGACAGGGCTTCCAAAAGGCTGGCTCAGCAAAAGAGGTGGAGAGCCAGCTGATGCCAGTATTAATATTCTTTCAAAATTGATGGATGAGACGATTATAAAATTGCAGAGGGAAGTGAAACTTAACTGAATCCATGTTTTAATTGCATTCTGGATTTTTTCAGCAACCAGCTTCTGAGGTGCAGGACAGAGTGAGCATTTTTGTGAGGATGTTGATGTACACTGCACAATGTATTGTTTTTAGAGAAAGAAAAAGCTTGGGCCAGTCTGTATTCCACACTCTGGTGCTCTCAGTCTTCTTCAGTTGTGCTGTGTGGTAGCATGCTGTGTCTAGACAGTAAATCAGATCTGAAATACTGTTGCAGATAGAGAAAAGAAGTGTCTATCACAAGCAGCTCCAGCTTTACCTGTAGTGTTGAGACACCCAAGCTTGTGAGGGTTACCTAGGTGCTGGACTTTTAGTTTCCCATGTGTGCCCTTCACCCACAAAAGAGAGGAGTGAGGATGGTGGAGCTGTTTGTCTTGCCGTGACTTGCAGTGTGGGTCCGTGGGTCCACCCATCTGGCACTGACACATGCTTGCCTCTAAACTGGGGAATTTCCTTTTTCAGCTGAAAAAGCCCCCTGCTCAGTCTGTGAGTAGCACTCCTAAGTGGATGGCCTGCTGTGCAATGGGAGCTGTCTTGCACTTCAGTTGATACCCTTCCTTCTTGTTTTCCTTTTTATTACTCTTGTCACTGCTAGGAGGAATGCCTTCCTGGCCCTGGGGAGTGTGTGCGCTGAACTTGTCATTCATGAGCAGGCGTGGAGGAGGCTGCCTGCACCCATTGGGGCTGCTTCTGCCCGGTTGGGTCCATGGCTGGGCTGTTGTCACTGGTACAGCTCCCTTAGCCTCATGAATCTGGATTTTGAACTCTGCAGTATGCAGTGAAGGTCCAGTACTTGCATAGTGAAGTGTGCTTGTACAGTCTTCATGAGAGAGTGGTTCTTTTTTTATTTGATGGCTCTCCCAAATGTAGTTCAATAGTTTTTGTAGGCTGGCTTACATGACAAGAGTGTCTTTGTGCCATACTTTGTGCAGTCCCGATAGCCGGTGTGGTCAAACACTTTCCTCTAAGCAGAAGTAGTATATTTGGGTGGTCTGCAAAGAGAAGGGGAAAGCGATGACAGCAAGAAAATAATGATCATGATTTTAGGCATAATGGATGTTGGTGAACTGGGGACATTGGATAGCTAGCTTCTAATGAGTGCTGTCTTGAAAATACATCCCAGATGTTTGTGTATTGTGTGAGGTTGTCTCATGGACAGGTATTTTGCTGGAGTATGTTTTATTGAGGATTGGACCAAAACACTATCCAGTTTTGGGTTTTTTCAAGGCTTTAACAGAAACACTGTTTTCTTTGTAGTATTTTCCCCTAGCCTTCCTTTGCTCTTGTATTGAGAACTTCTCTCCACAGGCTCCTTAACCCAAGCATGATTTGCCCTAATTGGGCGTATTTTGAAAAAGTACATGTGTAGGCGTTTTAGTTAAGAGGAGAAAGCATCATCCTTTTCTCTTGCCTCCTCCTGCTTTCCTCCCTAGTCAAAAGCTGAGAAGAAGACATCTTTCGAGATGTTCCTGTTCAGGAGTGGGCTCTTAATAATTAAGCCCCAGTCTTACAAAAAGTCCTGGCATCTTCAGCAGACTAGCCTTTTGGTCCTGTCAGCTACAGGTGAAGTTATGTAAGAAGAGGTTGAAGTTACGTAAGAGGAGGTGTGTGCAGGGGCTTGGAGGTCTGCTCTTTTTCTAAAAGTGAGTAATTTGGGGTGGAGATGGTCTTCTGCCTGAATGCTTTAGCATGCCTATTTTCAAGCTTGATGCTCTCCACCCCTCTCATACCTCCAGAAGGATTTCTGGGGTCCGATCAGGCCATGACGAGCTCCCTGCTTATCTCCCTGGGGCAGCAGCTGCAATCCACATGGTGAGGTTTAGAAATTAGTTCCTCTTGCTGCATTTCCTGCTCTGGTGTTGGTTGGTATTTTAATGGCTTCGAGCTAACGTTAGGGAGGGTAGCACACCAAAGAGCTTCAGGACTGCTGTAAGACGAAAAGTTTCTTACGTTCTCAAAGTTAGCGTCCTCACAGGTGGTAAAACAGGCTTGTGAAGATGTGACTGCAATCCCTGTTAGTTACGGAGGTGTCTTAGCTGAGCAAGCAGTAAGCACTGAAGGTGAGCAGCAGATTAGGACAGCCTTTGACATCCTAAAGGACCTGAAATCTTTGCTGTGTTTACTCTGAAAATATTCTCTGTCTTCCCAGAAGTGCCCTGTTTACACATGCACAAATGTTGAGATTTTGCAGCATACATGCTTGCTGTTGCTGTGCTTTGGGCACAGCTGGTAATGCTGATAGGAGGATTTCTATTATACAAACACTTGCTGCTTAGAAGGTAAAAATTTGCTGAGAGTGGCACTGGAAGCCCAGCAATTCTCCCTTCAGTGAGGAAGGGAACTGCTGGGGGCTGAGCTGTGCTCAGCAATGCCTGTGTGTGTGGTCACAGCAGGACCGAGGGTGCCAAAGTGCTGGTGGTGTTATTTGGAATATTTAAATTCCTTAAGCTTTTTTTTTCCTAGCAATATTTTCCAGATATAATTATTTAAAAGTAAACCTGAATTATGCTATTTTGCAGATGCTTGGGAGCCTGTTAACAGTGACTACAGTTACAAGTTGCTTGTCCAGGTATAGCTTGTCTTTGCTTTTGTGGGATCAAGGCTTGTTTGTTATTTTTTTACCTGATTCCTGCAGGGTTTCCTTTTGTTTGCTATGCTGTTCTGTGTGCCAGTTTCCCCATAAATGTTATGAGAACTGGCAGTATGGGCCTGATGCCAAGGGTAAGGGGCTAATTCAGGTTTGAGTGGTGTGCCTGACATTTCTTTTGTTTGGAAGCTCTTGCAATCCAAACTTTGCTGGCAGGGTGGTAATAATGTTTCACAGAAGAGTGCCTTTCTTGTAATTTGATTTCAGAGTGCTCTGATGGGGTCCACTGACAGCCCCAGGCATGGCAAGTCATGCACCGGGGCCAAGGTCCATCCAGCAGCAGGAGATGGGGACAGAGATGGAGCTGGGGACGTAGCTGCAAGCGTGAACCTGAGGTCCAGCCAGGGACCAGGCTGGAGAACAGCATTGCTGGGGTGTCCCTGGGGCAGGGATTGATGGCCCTGGGAGGGCAAAAACGAGGTCCTGTTTCTATTTTTTAAGTGCCAATCCAGTGCCATAACCATTCTGCTGTGTTCCTTAGTCAGCATTTCTTTTTAGGAGGCCTGGAGGTATGTTGCTGTAGCCAAACAATGCCTCCTCCATGAGATCCCTGCATTTGTGGTGTCTGGTTGTTTCCCGTGTGCTGAGCTACGGACAGAAGTGTTCCTGAGCCATTACAGTAGCTGGGGGATCGCTTAGGCTCCCGATACGTGGCTGTGCTCAGCAGGCTGCTGCCCGCAGCCACAAAGTGTGACGTGTGTAGCATTGTCACACCGAGGTTATTTCAGAAGGATGTGGGAGCTTTTGCACCCAGGGCTGTGCAGTCTAATGGCACGTTGTTTAAACTGGAGAGACACTTGATGAGAGGCCAAGATGGTTATTTGCATTACTGATGAGATGATTAGTAGACAGTGTTCGTGGTTCTCATCAGAGAGCTGTTGAAGACTGGGATCAAACAGAAAGGATTTGTGTGCGTCTGTCATTTATGAGGCCTGCTGCTCACACCTCTATTAATAGTCTTATTTGTTGCCTTCCTCACTGGCAGTGGGGAAGAAAAGCTGGAAAATGCTAATTATGTCGTGAGCTCTCAAATGGAAACGAAGGGGCGGTTGCCCGCTTTCCACAGAGGCTTGGGTGCTCCTCGCTGCTGGCGTTGCTGTGGATCAGCAGCGTACTGCAGGGCCACTGCAGGAAGAGTGCAGAGGGATCTGATTTTCATTTCTTCTGAATGTCAGTTTAGAACTGATGATTGTCTTCCTTTGATAGAAATATACTTATTTTTGTAGGTGAAATCAAAGGCCAGGCTCTTTGGTCCAAAACTATTTATTTCCAGTATTTGTCGTGTGCTCAGCTGACTGAGTTAGTTCAAATGGAAAATGCTTTTTCCCAAACCAGAAGACTTCCACCCATTTTTTTAATTGAAAAGCAAAATACAGAAAGATTCCTCTTCTCTGCTTCCTTCTTTCATCCTTTTTCTTTTGTGTTTCTCTTAGAGACAAAATGAGAAAGGTAAAAGGTTGAGGAAAAAGTTTTGTATGCACATTCACACATGTATGTGTCGAGGAAAAAAAACCAAAATATATCGATATTTTTGTCTTGAAAATCAGTGATTTATGTAAATTCACTTTCATTAAAAAGATGCATTTAGCAACTTGCAGTAACTTTGCAAGTTACTCCACTTGGTATTCTGGTGGTACATAAACATAGGCCTATCCTCCACTTTGTTGCACTTGCTTATCCCTTTCAAACTGTAACGCAGTTGCATTGATGTAGAACTAGTCTGGGGTATTGGATCGTCATGTCCAATTATTTTTCTGTTAGCTCAATAGCTTTTTTTTTTTAATATTGGTTAATACCACAGGTGGTGGCAACTCCTAGCTCTGAAGTGTGCCCTGCACTTCTTTGAGTGGCCTGACGTGTCTGTTGCTTAGCAGTCCCTGCGTCACCCTCTTTTCTTTCTCCGTTTGGTCAGATGTACAGGTCTGAGGAAAAACCAGTGACTGCTTTCAGAGGGTCTGAAGTCACTGGTGTGATATGCTGCATACTCTTGAGATGTAGCAGCTTCCCCCTTTTGCAAATCAAGCCAAAGAGGGTAAGGTGCAGATCCTGTTTTATGTCAGCATGGCTTGCTTATTCAGTGGAGAGGACTCAAGAAACATATGCAGTCAGTCCTCTAGGTGGATGAAACCATCTTTGAGTATTACAGTAATGTCACACATGACAGAAATTCTGAGCTTCAGTGTGAAATGATTGTGTCCTTTCCAAGAGAAGAAAACCTTTGACAGTAGTTTTAAAAGCTATTGGGAAATGGCAGGTTGAGTAACTACCTCTATGATCACATTAACATTTTCTTTTCTTTTCTTGCCATGTTTACAGTTGCAGGCAAGAAGCAAAAAAATTTTTAAAAAATAAGATAAAGGAGCAGTTAGTTTGCTTGGGGTTTTGTTTGTTTTACTTCTTCATTGCATCTTTATTCTCTGCATCTGATTCCTGGCAGTGTTTTGCAACCTCCAGTGGATCCCATCGGTGTTCTCCATTTGGACCCCCGAGCAGGCAAAAACCTACAAGGCAAAGCTCTGAAAGCACTGAACTGCCCGAAAGGAATGCATCTTGCATCAGCTCTTCCTCTTTTCTCCTGTGTTGGTGAACACTGGGGGGAATTGTTTAAACCAGCTGAACTTCACTGCAAAAGAAAAAAACAAAACAATGTCTGGAGATGATTACAAAGAGGGTTGGCGGCACGACTGTTCCTCCTCAGGACACTCCTGCATTCATGGCTGGCCTTCTTTTAATAAATTTTTAAAGTTTTTTTGAAGATCAGCTTCATCTGAAAAGAGAACTGTGAGTTGGTTGTAGTGTACCTAGGAAGTGGGGGTTGTCCTTGTGTGTCAGGATACACGCGTTTACACTCTTTGGAGCTTGAATGTTCTTGGAAATTAAAAATGGGAGTCACAGGCATTAGCTGAAGAAGAAAATGTCTTAGGCCACTGCAAAAATAATAGGCAGAAGAAGTACAAGTTGCAGTTCTTTAGTGCTACTTAAAAGGAAACTGTTAAACATGTTTCCTTGGTAAGCAGACCAATTTGTGAACTATATTGTGTTACTTTTTTGTAAATGTCCCCATTTCATCAGCTGCTGTTCTGACATAGATTGCTGTTACCTTACTTTCTGCAACCAAAAAGCTAGAAGAGTGAGCTTCGTAGGAGTAGCAATCTCAGGAGCTTGCTTGGAATCTCAAACTGCTTATTAGGTTTCTTTGAATTATAGGGTGATGGATTTGGTACCTGGTATTTTGTTTCAGAAGTACATAAAGTAAATAAAATTTGGTTAGAATAGTGCTCATACACTTTCTGTCAGTCTTTTTGCTGGATTTTCTAGCTTGGTAAAGCACAAAGCTCCCAAGTATTGTAAAATATCTTCCTGTGAATGCCTTTCCTGTGAAAAGCCGGTGCAAAATAGTTGTGTTCTAGCAAAGAGAAAGCCTAATAGGTGTGCTGCACCTCCCAAATCCATACAGGTCTGTGTGCCACTTTGAGGATGTGTGTATGCAATTTAGCCATTCCTTCATAACCATTCAAAAGTTCCTCTTCCACTGTGCTTTGCTTGCTGTTGCATGGCCCGCTTACAGATCTCAGACCAGAAGAGGAAGGGAAACATAGCATCCACCTGCTATTACCTGTTAAGAAAGGGTCCTTGGCATCTAGGAGACACAAATGCCATCTTGCAATACTTGGTCTCCCCAGGAAAGCTGGTGCAAATCGGAAAGAGCTAGAGAAGCAGGGTCCTGCAGTCCAAACCTTGTCTGCTCCTTAGGCCTCAAGAGTGCGGTGTATGTTTGGAGACAATGAAAACAGATGGCCATGTGCACGATGCAACAAATTATTAACTCCACCGTATTTATTTTCATAGTGAAATTGCTCTTGCACATCTCTGTGAGAGACACTTTACGAGGATACAAACTCAGCAAAGTATTTATTTTTGTGGACATGGTGACTTTAGCAGGGATGTAAGGAAACTGCACTGAGCTGGTAAAACTGCAGTTTTGTGGGTATCACTGCATCCTCTCTAAGGAAATTTGGTGATGCAGCTGTGGTGTATGGAGCTCACATTTCTTCACGCTCCAGATTGACATTGCTGTGCAGGAAGAGGTATGTGGGACAGGCATAGCTCTAGTAAAGTGACGTGATGATGGTTTTAGAGCAAAACACAGGATTAATAACTACCTAGAAAATAGAGTATTATTTCATGGAAATTTGATTTCACTTTTTAGTGATTCAGGAATGAGAACACTTAAGATTTGAGTCATGTTTTTTAAAAGTGTTTCAACAAGACTTTCAAAGTTATGGGCACATTTCATTGCATTCAAATTGATATGCATATAGAAGCTTGAGCACCAAGTCTATGCTTGTGAATTGGGCAGTTAGTGGCTTGGCCACCTGCATTTTATGTTTGCATGCAAAATTATTTGCATTAGCAGTAGAGCATTCTGTGTGCATATAGCATGTGTTATAACTAATCTGCATGCAAACAAAGTAGGTCTGGGAAATGTTACTGTGGGAGGCCATGTAGGTAAGACTGGATACTTGCTGGAGGCCACTAGATTGTGTCTTGTCTTAAAAACAGAAGGGGGGAAAAAAAAAAAGACAGAGTGGAGAGGGTGGGAGTTACCTGGTTGTTGTAGTTAGGATCCAGTCCGCTTCAATCAACGCAGTGCACTGTTGATGTCAGAAAATTATGCAGGGCTGTGTTTCAACTGGTCTTCAAAATGACTCAGTGTAAGACCTGACAGCAAGGTCACGTGGATTTTTTTTTAAAGGACCTGTTGGACTAATTAGGCTATGTTATGTGGCTTAGTATTAGTTAAGCATGCCCAGAGTTACTCGTAAGAATTAAATGTTTAGTTTTCTGCTGGAAGCAACTTCCCTTCAAGATTCAGAGATGTACAGCAGTTGTCGTTAGAGACTGTAACATAGCAAACCCCAAAGCACTGTATAAATTATGCGGGAAGGAAAGAAGCTGCAGAAGTAGGAGGGGAATTAATTGTATGATGAGGGCCATGCTGATCAAGTGGACGGCTCAACACTCAGTGTTGCAGGGAGAAGATAGCTTCTATCAGTGCTTAGTAACTACTTTCACTGAGCCTGTTCATGTGCATATAATGTATATATATATATAAATCAGTGGCTGCTGTGATTATGTATAATGGCTTATTATGTAGTTGTTTGAACAAGGCAACTGAGAAAGTAAGACTTCCAGACTCTTATTTCCTTTGCTCTTTACAAACATTCAGTTTCCTCCCCCTCCACCTCCGGGCACTTCAAACATTGCTCACATGTTATCTGTATGCACCCTTGCTTCCTGTTCGTGCTGTGTCCCTGCCCACATCTTGTTCCTGCCCTGACCTCCAGCTCCCTTAGGGAATCCGCTGTCTTTTCTCTTGCTGCTTTCTGCATCCTCTCCTTACCCTCCCTAATCTTCAGTAACACCAGTGTAAATCAGGCAGATATTTAGTTTTCCCTTAATTTCTGTAGCATCTGTAAGTTAAAAAGAAATTTTTTTTATTAATTAAAAAAAGGTCTTTGTCCAGTGTTTGTTTCTAGGTATTGTAAATGATGGGTGGAGACCTTAGAAAAAGAGTAGTTCTACAAGGAAGCCCTCTCAGTATAAATGTTGCCAAACTTTACATGGCTGAAAAAAATCTTCATTTCTTGATGTGTAATTGCAGAGGGGTGATTTTATTGAGGTTCAGACTCTTAGGTTTTATATTGCAGAAAGATAGTGTCTACTTAGGAAAAGCTTCCATCTCTCACATACTGTTGACTGTGTAAAGTCCAGAGGCAAACTTCAGGTCTGGAAGTGTGAGGCTGTGTGCCTGTGGGAGGGCTCTGTCTCTCAAAACCAGATCTTTGTACTGCCAGTCCATGGGGCAATGTGATCAGATCAGCCAGGACATGCGGTGGGGTGTTTTTAGTGATTTTTGCCAATTGCAGGAAGACAGAGGGCTACCTGGCTGGTCACAAAGTCTGCAAATGCAGATGCTGGGCAAATGCATTTGACCAGCAAAAAGAGTTTGAAGCGATGCTGTGTTGTATGCCTGTGGTATCTATGAGTTGGTGTTGGGTGCCTCAAAGACCAGCTTTCGTTTTGTGTGACACTTAGGCCACGCTCTGGCAAAGGTTACAGGGTTGCACTGGGAGTCTCTGTGTCCCAGCATAACATTCAGCTTGGTGTTCTTCCATCAGTACAAGACTGGCTTGTTTTCCTGGTTGGATTTTGATTCAAAGAGTAACCCCCATCATCAGTGAACCACCGTGTGGGTTCATAGTGCGTGTCATATGCAACATGTCCCAAGAGCGTGGCATGCCCTGCTTAGCAGTGGTGGCCAGTGCTGAATCCCTTTGAGCTGTGTCTGGTGTTGGCACAGCCTGGGCTAAACTTAAGCTGCCCGAATACCGGCTTAGCTAACTTGTTGTTCTTTGGGACTATTCACTCTTCCCAGTTCAGGCAAACATTGCTTCATTCCCATTCTCCAAAGGGTGTTGTTACTCGCTGTGCTGCCTTTTTTTTTGTTTTTTTTCTTTTCTCTCCCCAGGACTAACAACTCTCAGTGGCACCTCCAGTAATGTTTCATTGCCATGCAAACGGAGGAAAATACTTTGTCAGCAGCCTACTTCAGGCAGAGAAATTTGTATCTGAGAAGTGTATGTACAGAACAGCAATTACTCAGATCATCAATATTTATACAGCAGATAATAGTCATCATGGACAAGATGAATATTGTCACAACAGCAATAGCTGCTTTGGAGGGGGGGAATGCAAAATATGATTGCTAGTTTTTTTAAAATGGGATAATTATTTAACTTTAAGTGATTGGTGAAAATAGCTTAGCATCTGAAATAAATTTGCAGTGGGAGTTCATCTGCTTCTGGAAAGTAAAAGTGCCCCTCCTGTCTACCCTCATGTCACACAGCAAAAGCTGCCTGGGATGTATGTCATCCTTTAAATGTGTCTTTTGCTGCAGGCAATGCTGGTGCCAGTCACTGAATGAGGAATCGTAAAAAATAACAAAAAAAAAAAAATAATCGAGCAGCTTGTTTTGAAAATGAATTTTTGTTACGTTTGCTGTGGATGGACATGTGTTCGTGGTTGAGATGGAGGCACAGTTGCACATGCTGTACCCCAGTGTCCAGTGGAAGATGGCCATCCTTAGGACATGTTTTTCACCAGAGCTTTCCAGCATCCCGCCCACTGGCTGGTGTGACGCCAGTTGCCTCGGTGGTGCCTGGCTGGACAGGCAGCCCAGCGAGTCCCTGTCATGGCTCCTGCTCCACATCTGGCTGGAGGGACAGCCCAGGTAGTGGTTTCCTGTGTACACAGGAGATGTAGCTCCTGATTTCTGCAAAAAGAGTGCCTCCTTCCACTCACCCTTTTTAACCTTTGTATGGCAGTGTGATTATTCGAAGAGCTTACCTTCACTGGCAAGAAAATCCACTAGGTTGCGTTGTTTTTGAGAAGTATTAAATCAAAAACTACCTATATGCAAGCTGTTTGCTACAGATAATTTAGTTGCTGACTTTATTCTGCTTGTGAAATGTCTCTGAATAGGTCCATTTTTTCTTTATTCTTACTGACTCTTCAGATGTGACTATTTGCGTATTTGAACCCCTGCACCCCCTTGACTTCTTTCAGTGGACAGGATCGTGCAGCACTTGGTGTTCAGTGTTCAGTGCAGTTGGGTTGGCTATCATTTGCAATGTCAATTACACAGCTCAGAGTTTTTGAAACACCAAAGCAACTCAAGAAGATTTTCAACAGAGCAGATTCACAAAAGACCTTAAGTGCTGTGGTATCAAACTTCGAGGCACCTTATTCTATGGGATGCAGGTAACAAGGCATCTTGTGCAATGCTAGGAGAAAAGCTGGCCCAAGAGTGGGATTTGCAAAAGCCGGCATCCTAAATAAAGAGACACATGAGCTGGCTACAACAAGGGAGTATAAAAGGCGGTCTTTTAAGCCGGCGGCCCTATTTCTGTTCCATGCTGAACTGCTCCTTATTATTCCTTTCTAGAGTTAGGTACCTTCTGCTGAGATGTGAGCAGTGGAGGAGCTGTTGGTTGCTCAGTTAGGTCTGATACTGAGCCCGAAGGAAGCTAAGACTGAGCTCCCACCTTTCTCTGGCGGCATTTGATCGTGGATCTTTTTCTCTTCATAGGTATACCCACTAGATTGCCTGGATTCTAGCCATTCTCCAAATGAATTTTTAATACAAAATAATTAAACATTCATTGGAGCAGGGACAGGAACCCAGGTCTCTGCCTTCCCCTTATACTCGCTTTTCCTTTCTGACCTGAATATCGAATTATGCACTTCAAAGTGTAATGGGGTCAGCGGGAGGCATTGGTGGAGCTCTGCTGAGCTACTGAAATTGCTGCTATTAAAACTTTCATCTGGGAGAAGGGAAAGAATATTATAATTTTGTTAGATTCACCCTTTGGGAATGAAAGTTTCCTTCTGCCATGAGCATACCCAGGTTCTTGTGTGGGTTCATTGAGTCTGCTAGTGGCATGTGGCTTGGGGAAGTCCTGGCACTGTTGCATGCAGATTAATTTGGACAGAATGCTTGTTTCAAGCTAAATTTAGGCCAGCTTAGATCTTCCTGATGCAGGTAAAGCCAAGATGTTCAATAATGGCAGCATTAATACTTCAGATGCTTGTCCCCAGTGCATAACTCTTAATAGAGATGCTTTCTAAATTGCAGATCACAGACCCAGTATTGCAACTATGTGTCTTTAAACTTTTTCTTAAGTAGTACCCCCTAATTTTTTTACTGGTGGTGGTCAAGCTTGCAGTCAACATACTTACTTTCTTAGTTACCTTCCACAGATCCCTTTGAGGCAGTCACTGTTGAGATTTTTATTGGGGGACTATTTGCAAAAATGTTAATTCAAATGCTTTCTTCTGCCTTGAGGAAAGTACTAGCCACTTCTTGGAGAGATTGCTGTGATTTATGTAGGTGGGCCAGCCCTGTGATAGACACATGCTCACCACATTCATTGCTGCTTCAGTTGTATTGCAGCTCAGAATAGCTTTTTTTCAAAGGAGAAGAACAAGGGGTCATTGAAGAGAGCTGGTAATCAGCACTACTGATATCCCAGATTATTGAATTGTGTTTAAATAATGAGTTTTTTCATCAGGCTAGATTGTTTGTACCTAGTTCTCTGAGCTTTTTTTTTCGTTGCAGTAACTCGCACAGGGATCTGGAGATCATGAAAGGGATTGCTTCCCCTCACATTTAATGGGGTACTGTGTTTTGTCTGTCTTGTCTCATTACTAAGACCAGACCCATTTATTTTCTAGTTTGAGGATGAGAGGTTATCAGTGTGAGGAAATGGGGTGTTTACAGCATCCAGAAGCTGTGAGCCCCTCTTACTCTGTTTCACTTCAGTGTCAAGCGCTGGAGCACCACTGGGAAGACTGTAGATCAAGGTCTTTTTGTCACACTGGTGCAACCTAGCTAAAGCCTTGAGGGGTTTTGACAAATAGAGTTTAAAGACCTAGTCCTGTGTAGTAGTTTTCCTTTAAACTAAACATGGGAAGAATTGTGCGGTGAAGGATGGAATTAGGGATATATTGCTACGAAGCCTCAAGAATGTTCCTGAAGCAGAAAAATCCCTTTTCCTTAAGTTCTGAGCAGTAAAAGGGTAAAGCCGTTTGCTTCTTCAGCTGGTTTTACAGCAGGTTTGAGGATTCGTCCTGCATTGCCTACTAGAAGTTTTTATGCATCCTAATTCTGTCGAAGTTCATTGGTTTGTTTTGTGGAGGGAAAAAAACCCCAAGTATCTTTTCACGGAAAAATGGGACTGAAGAGTTAGGTTTAGGAATGCTAGCACCATCTCCCATGGGAACTGTAATTAGAATACTTTGTTTTCCCATTCTTCCCTTGGGGGTTGGCTCTATGGCTGGCTTCCATCTCCTCTTTTCATGTTGAGTTGCCATTGTGGTTATGGGAGATGTAATCTAGCTGGGAAATCCAAACTGTGTTGGAGAACGAGAACATGGGGCATCCCCTATGCAAGCAGTTTGAGCTGGTATAAGCAGCATTTCACAGTTCTGAAAATGGGTTGCCAAATTTCCAGTATTTAGTAGAAAGGCAACACTGCCCTTAGTGCAGGTGACATAGGTGTTCATTTGAAACCCCAAATTTCCATTAAAACTCACTTTTCTCTAATTTTATTTTAAATCAGCATCTTGGCTTAATTTGCAAGCACAAAATACAATTTTTTTAGGGACTTGTCCTGCAGTAATAAGTGTGATACTAGGATACTGGAATCTGTTGTAAGTTCAAAGTACAGCAAGTAGGAGGTGGTGATTTGATTTGCCTGAGGAGACTTCTCTTGCCGGTCTGGCATAAATATTTCTGAAGTGTGGAATGGAGCTAGACTGGGAAAAGGAATGAAGTACTCTTCAGACTTCAGATTTTACTTCTTAAAATACAAATCAACAGAAATAACTGGAATTGTGTTGATTTAACACACTGATAAATAGTCAGTCTGTGGAGTAGGAAATATGTCAGTGTATGATGTTTAAATATGTCTAGAAGATGGAAGCTGGTCACTAATAGGAGATTGGTGAGAATTCTGTGAAATTGTATTGTTCCCAAATTTGCTTTTAATAAGCAATGAACAACTTTTACAAGGACACTGTTGTTACTGTTATGGTTGGGTAATTAGCAACCCCCCTTCAGAAAAAAACCCTGACCCTCCTGAAAGTTTTTAAGTGTACAGAAACTTGCTCTTTTCATCCTCTCAGTTTCATGGTGTCTTGTGCCTTTCAGCTTACAACCTCTTGCAAGTTGCTACTCTCCGTGTTTATGTGACTTCCACAGAAAACAAGTAATAGCAGTTGAAAGGGAATTTTAAAATAGATCAGGAAATCTAGGGCATGTCAGGATGATTTTGAGGTGGTCTTAAAAATCCAGCAGTTGCCTTTTTTTGAAAGCTTTAGCTGAATGTTTTGAGATTTGGCCTCCCTCTTATCATAGAATCATAGAATGCTTTGGGTTGGAAAGGACCTAAAGATCATCGAGTTCCAACCCCCCTGCCATGGTCAGGGACACCTCCCACTAGACCAGGCTGCTCAAAGCCTCATCCAGCCTGGCCTTGAACCCCTCCAAGGATATATACAAGTTAAAAAACACCTCAAAGCCTCATCCAGCCTTTCCTTGAACACCTCCAAGGAACACCTCTTCTTTAGGTACAGGTTGGGAAGAGGCTTTCCTCTCAAGCTTTGGGGGAAGCTGGACTGCTTGTGGGTTGACCTCTTCTCCACTGAATGGATTTCTGGGTGATCCTGGCCCAAATCTGCTCTTGAGAACATTTATTGTGAAAGAGGCTTCACTGAGCTCAGTGGAACTGCTTCATACGGAGGTATCACTGGCACAAAGAAATGCTGGCAGGACTGGACCCAGACTGGTTTTCACAGCTTTAAAGAAATTGTTTGTTTATCCACCTGCAAAGTCCTTGTGAGTTTTTTTTAACTCACATATAAACTTATAATTATTTTCGTACATAAAATACATTAATTCATGCTATCATACTGGTGTTCCTGAACATCCTTGCAAAAGAGCAAGGTAAGCTGTTGAAAAGGATTTTGGTAAGGAAACATCAATTTTAAGAGGATATTATGCCCACGTTCAAAAGTAGTTTAGTGAAAAACCTCACACTGACTTCCCTCTTGGAGTCCTGATTCACAGTCCAGGTCTTCTCTCTTCTGATGGAGCCACATCCGTGACATAAGAAGGTGTGAGCTAGAGGGCTGTTCATGGTAGTGTCACCTTGGTAAGGAGGAGTTATTTAAAGAAAGGTTACCATTTTGTGACCTTTGCTTTCTTCCTTATGTCCACTTGTTCGGAGTCAGTTTGACCCAAAAATGAGTGGTGGTATTTGGTGAAGGTCAATGGAAATATGACCTGACGACAACAGGAACTTTACTGTCCTTGGAGGAGATACAGCAAAAACCCCTTCATATTTTGAGAAACCTGACACATTTTTTTCCAGTGTTGCAGGGTTACATTCCTGTGCTACTCCATCTTCTGCTGGCTTATGCTCCTCTATGTGGTCCAGTGGAGAAACTCTTATCTTTTTATGTTAATGAGTGGTTATGAAACAAGAACAAAAAAAAAGGTAAAAATCATGTGCTGGCAATTTAATGAAGTGATAAGAATCTACAACTTTGTCCTTTAATAAGATTATAAAACTGTTGCTTTTTCAAATGAAGAGAGGCACAGAGGTGGCTGTAACCTGTACACATGCAATTTTAAATCAGGATATCATGGAATTTTTCAGTTCACTCCTTTAAATGTCTCATTTACTAGCACTTGTGTTCATTTCTTTTGTGTAATTTTAAACAATATACAATAGCATTTTTTCATCAGCAAAGGCCTGTGCATTTAAGTGACCTTTACTGCTTTCTTTCGCAGGATTATGCAATCAGGCATAAGGGAATGAAAATATTTAATGATTTTTTTTTTTTCCTTAAAAAAGGTCTTATGCCTGGATTCTTATGGTTGTTCTCACATTTAAGCCTCTGTTTCACACTTGCACTCTTATTTTGAGGAGCCTGAAAGTCTCCTTGAAGAATGTAAGCTCCTTGGTGAAAATCAAGCTAAAAAAAGAATATAGGTGCATACAGTGATTGTCTTTAAAGCAAGAAGCTTTCGTTGCAATGTTTCTTCCCACTTTGGTCCCCCACCTCCATTAAATATGATATTTTCTTCTAAATTTAAATTCAGAATTTACAAAGGGGTTTACCCTTTTCATATCTATTGACTAGTCAGTGCCAGAGAATTTTTTGTGCTTTCCTGAACCTGGTTACAATGTGCTTGCCTACATTCTGCTGCTTGGGAAGATTAAAACTCCCGAAGACTCCACACTAATTGCAGTCTCCTCTATCAAGAAAGGTTGCTCACTAGAGAAGGTGTTTTGTTGTACCTAATAGTGAGGAGAATACCAAAGCCTGGGCACCCCTTAATTCTGCTTCCCAATCAGGTGGGTGGAATATCAAGGAGAGCATCCATGAATCTGTTCAGGAAGTTCCATGGAAACAGGCGATCCAAATAAGTCCTTACAGCAACAACTGCTCGACTTGATAACTGGGAAATATTTCTGATGTCTCATGATAATCACCAGACAGTTACATGCTTCATTGCTGCTCAGTGTTAAGATTGGTATGGGTTACAGTTATGCTTCATGACTTGCTTTTCCACAGGTGAATATTTTATGAACCAAATCCACATTGGGATAGCAGCTAGGAAGGCAGAGTAAGCAAGAACAGTTGCCCCCTTATTCTTTCCGTGCCATCAGCCCATCTTTGTCTATTAAAAGATAGTTGCTCTAAAAACAGGTGTTGAGCAAACTTTTGTTTTGTACATAAACCTTGAGCTGAATCGTGCCTCTTTCAATGAGTGATGTTAGTGAATCATCAAGGAAAAAGGTATGTGTTTATTGCTTATGAGGAAGTGAGTCCAGAATTCTAGATATAAATGAATATCCTAAAACACAATGGATATAATTTGGTATTGATTGTGGACCCTCTTCTGCAAGAAGGGCACATTACTTTGCCTGGTGTTATTTGATTTGTGTCATGCTCATATCCACAGAGATGACCTTAGACTTTATCAGTTTTGTGTGTGTTTATATTTAGGGCCAATTCAGGGGGGTAAATGCCTGTGATCCACTGACACATACAGGAGAGGAAGGGAAATTACTTTCTGACAGATCTTTCCTGCTACTTCCACATGAGCAAATGGATCCCATGGTACAGGTTTGCCTTGAAGAAGAGTTTAAGCAGTAAATACTTAAGCTTTTTGCAAGAGGGCTGTTTATTTTCCATATTTGTATAGCTTGCAGGTAATTCATAAAGACTTCTGATAAAAATACAGTGGTTTTTTACTACCCAGGTGTATGACCTTCAGTGTTTTAAACTAAACCTTGCCACGGGAGAATGATGTGGGAATTGCATTTTTGTAAAGCCAATTCATTACCTCTTGCTGCAGGAGGAGCATGAGTGTTGGGGCAAGGCAGAAGGCTCAGAGGAGGGTGGGAGTCTTCACTGTGCCTCAGAACCATCCGTAGTGACGCACATGAACACTGTAGCTGTTATGTATGTGTAGGGCATATCTAAAAATAAACAGAAGGGAAACTGGTTTCCTAATCGTTAGGGTGTGGTTTTTGTCATTGATGCTGTCGTAAAGCGGTAAAAGCCAACATTATTTCAGCTGTCCCAGCTTGCTGCTTGGTTGAAGGACTGTAGAAGAGTGGTGGGAGGCAGTAAGATGCCGCTGCCTCTCCATGCACAAAGTGGGAAAGCAACTCTACCTGCCCTGCAGGAGCTCTCCCCCCAGTCGGGGAGCACATAATGAGCTCAGTGCTTTGGGTATGCTGGTACCCTACTCTCTTTTAGACCTGACTGCACCATGCTGATGCATCCCATCCAGCACCAGGATAATCTTTTGGTGCTGGGCTGGCAACATTTGTCCCTGCTGTTTGGGAGAAGGAAAGTAGAGATGGTCATCCTAAACCAAACCAAACCTCCTGAAGGGTGCTAAAGCCAAGTTAGAGGGACAGCCAAGTGGAACTGGTCCTGCGAGCCCTGGTGCTTAAAGCTTTATATTCTGGAGTGCCACCTGCTGGCACTTGCTCTCTTCTCCCTCTTTTTTCTAGAGGCAGCTGCTCTATAAGATGAGAGCTCAGACCGAAGAGCGTGAATGTTAGTAATAATAATAGTACTAATTATTTGTATTGATTATTACACAATTTTTTGAATTGTCATAGCACTTAAGGGCCCTGTTTATTGTCAAAGACCTCACTCTGGCAGGTGTTCTGCAAACTCAGTGGGAAAGAAACTGGCAGAGGTTTCACAGCTTAAAAAATACAGAGCACAGTATGAAGGAGCAGTTTAAAGAATAGAAAATGATTTTTCCAATCCATGCTGTTATTTGGCAAGATATGAGATTTTTTTTTTCTTTATGTCTTGATTTAGTAAAATATTTTGATCACTTCTGTGGTTGTCAAAAAAACAAAAGCAGTAATGATTGAAGTGAAAGACACCTGACAGTGAAGTCACTTAAGCGAAAGTTAGGAAAACACTGATTCAACTCTAACAATGATGTCAGTAAACTAAATAATTCTGAAAACATTTTGGCTGGGAAGCAAGGGATGTTGTAGTTTGTGGCACAATCCAAATCTGGGTCCAGAGATGAAGTTTTTTTCATCCTAGTCAGGAACTTGTTTTGGCAGTAGAAAAGAGGTATTTTCTGAATCTGTTTTGTGACATTGATTTTATGTCTATTGCCAAATCCTCAATGGGCATAAGTCAGTGTGGTTCCTTTGGCATCAGTTTGGTTGTGTGCATTGACGTTTCCAGTGTTCAGTGCATCACTGTAAGGCACACACAGATATAATACTATAAGAAAAATGGAATAAAGACCTCAACTGAGTGGAATCTGGTCAAATCCTGCATAGACGCATAAAGCTGTGTGCGTGCACACCGTGTCTTTTTAGATAATCTCTTCCAATGCAGCTCTTTGTAGGGTGGCAGCACAGACTTTTGGCCTTTTCCCTGTTCTTTTAGCAGTCCCTAAGGCACCTCTTTGGTTCCTACCTGCTATTCTGTGTGATGCTACATGGAACAGAATCATAGAATCATTTAGGTTGGAAAAGACCTTTAGGATCAGCGAGTCCAACCATTAACCTATCACTGCCGAGGCTGTTCTGTGATTCTGTGCTGCTATGAAACTACTGCTGATAGTTGGAAAATATTTATCTAATTTGCTTTTGGTAGACTGGGAAAGAAAAAGAAATCATGGCTTATTGCTAGACTTAAGTGTTCCACATTCAGCAGAGTGATGTGAGTAAGAGGTACTTCTGGCTTACTCAGTGGCTGACCACATCAGAAGAAAATTTTTTCCAGAGCTAGTACAAAAGCTTTGTTTGCCCTTTGCATTACCTTTTTGTAAATTTCTTCTGAAAGAAAATAGTTAAATTGAAATGTAAGTTGAAATGAGCTGACATTTTAATGGAAAAAACCATTTTTGCCTAAGGAGAAAGTATTTGCTTAATTTTATCTGAAACTGCCAATAAATTTGTTCACCTCAAAACTGCATTTCTTTAGTTAGCTCTAACTCATATGCAGAAATCATGAGACTGGCTTGCAAGACAGAGGCTTAAATTTAAGGGTTCTACCTAACTGGGATTTGGGGCTTCTGACGTTCCCATTTTCAGGCTTTCCTGCAGAAAAATGGGGCTAGCAGCTTTCTTTTTACTGAGTACTGAATTGATTTGCCATAATCCTGTGAGCCTAGGACTCACTGTGGCTGTTTGCTATCAGAATTGTGATGAAGTCTTGAACATTAGCAATATCATGCTAGTTATCTTTTCTGAGTTAGTTCTGGCGTTAAATTGCAAGGACTGCAGAACTAGGCCCAAAATTAAGAGGTAAAGCAGTTTGTTTAATTTTGATTGTTTTGCTCTAGTGTGGTGTAATACAGTCCTTTCTGAGCATTTGCACTCCTTCATACAGCAAAAATGCTGTATACTGTTAGTTAGGTGCTGACAAATGGAGAGAGTATTTTCACACCAGGATGTTTCAAAAGCAGCCAGACTTTGATGGGCAGAAGTATGATGGGTAATCTCTGGCCCGAACTTTGAAAGTCATTGTAAAGAATGAAATACAACCTGACAAAGCTTGGCAGGTCTGATAAAGTTCTTGCAGCTACAGAAGGTGAGTGGCTCTTGGAGTTTTATACAATCTCTGTGAAGGAAAGCAACAGTAGATTTCACATAATATGGGCAAGAATAATTTATCTTCGTGTGTCTGAGCATTTGAGCAGCCAATTGTCGATCCCCATGATGGTGTGGCTGCTGGAGCAGAGGCTGGCAGCTCAGTCTCACAGAGCTGTGATTTATCTCAGACCAATGGAGAGGGTTGTAGTAGCGCTAACCTGAGTTATGATCATCACCCTTGAGAACACCACATGGCTTAGCTGTGAGAGTACTTTTGTCTGCAAATGGGGCTGTTTCAAATCAGGGAGAGACTCAATGCAAATCCCCTCACTCTGTTCTAGGCTTCATCTTAGAAGTCCATCCATGGGCATGAAAGAGAGGGCTGAGGGCCTTTCCTGGTGTCAGTTTGTTGTCTCACTGCTAGTCTGAAGTTTTCCCTGGTGGTACTGGCGCTTCGAGTCATGATGTGGAGCTGGTTGGGTTAATTGATGTGCAGCCAGATGGTTTAGTTGCAGCTGTCTTGGGAAGGTTGTGTTGTGTTTCCTCAGGTTGTACATTTTCAGGGTGGCACAGGGGAAGCAAAGGCATCTGCGCACAGAGGTTACCTTGACCTGCCTGCAGCTGCTGATACTGGGTTCTGTATTGGTTGTGTTGGTGGATAGTGTGTTGAGTATGTAAATGTGTAACTGGCCTCAAGAGCATGTGTCATCCTGTTAACTTGTGTGGCTAATGTCAGGCCATCCACTTCATAATTTGTCTGAACTGGGGCTTGTGGAGTGTTTATAGTCACAGGTAGAAACACGTGGTTTGGAAAAGTATTGGAAGAAATTATTTATTCGGTATAGCCTGCTCAATATCCTTTGGATGATTTTACTGGTGTAAAGACAGAGATAAATCACAAAATGGGAAATTATCAATATGTATGCAGTTCAGGCTTGGTCTAACTCTGCTTCTTGCTTCTGATCCATATTTGCAGCAAGAGCTGGACTGTTCCCAAAATTCAGGAAGTGAGGGTGGTATTAATATTGCTGTCTGACAGAGTGTTACGGGGTGAATGATTAGTTTCCAATAAGAAAGGAGCTTTTGGATTGGTTCCAGTTCCTTTTGGTGTAGTCTGAAAACCCGAATGACCAGTGCTGTGACCTGGAGTAGCTCTAATGCTTATCAGAGACTGAAAATGCATGAAGATCACAGTTTGTCTGCATTAGGAAATGACATAGCAGTTGACCTTGAGGAGGCATATTAGTTGGCTGTCTTCCACTCCCTTGTGAAAATAAGTTCTTGGAAGTGGTTCTTCTGTGCTAGGACATCTGTTACACCTTTTCTCATGATAAACTGGGGCTTTACTTCCTTGTGCTGCCCACTTTGCAGATTTCAGGAGAAAGGTAAAAAGATTAAAAAAGCTCCCACCCACCCTGTCTAATCTCCTTCAAACCTTATTCTACTTCTTTGTGGTCTATAAAAGAAGATAATTTCCTTACTTATTGTTGTGTGGCTTCTAATAAAATATATTCATATTTCTTAATTCTGTGTATTTCAATGTAAAAGGATGTATTATTTTGATTTCTCTAGGTCTGTTGCACTTTTTTTTTCCTTTTTCTGGAGAAAAAAAAATAAACTATCCCTTCCCACACTCAAAACAAACCCCAAACCATCCGAGCCCTTGAGAGCAGCCATGTGAAGGTAGCTGTTCAGTGATGTGGGTCGCAGAATGACGTCCTCCGGAAGGTGCACTGGGTGAGTGCAGAGAGTGCAGAGCATGCTAAGCAGGTGGGGTGTGCAAGGCGGGAGCACAGAGCAGAGTTGTAATAAATAAAATAATAATTTGAAGGACTTGTCTTTCCTGAGGTAAGTGTGAATTTTGAAATTGAGTTTTCAGTTTTTGCATTGTATAGGCAGTGAATGAATGTGTGAGTATTAATTCCTCTCTCTCTCTCTCTCTCTCTCCTCCTCTGTTTGAGCCTATAGGCAGGTAGATTTTGACCTAGTTTTAGTAAAACCCACTCAATGACCTTGGAGAGCTGTAGCACTCTCTCCTGTAATTACAGACTGGTGTCTTAATACACTAATTCAAGCTGATTCCCACTCAGTCACCCACTGACCTATATTAGTGAGAAACGTCTGCATTTCAGCTTTATTTAAAATTACTTTTCTTCTAATGGATGGTTTATTTTGTAAGTCTAATACCAAATGCTCAGGGAAGGGAGGGAAGAATCTTTTAATTAAGCTTCTCTTTAGGTATCGGGCAAATCCCGTCACTGGCAGATGAAGCATAAAGCTCTAACGGGAGAGCAAAATTTGTCATTTCAGTGATAAGTGCTTCATGCCTCTTCCTCTCCCCCCTACCCCTTCTCTCACCTCTCTTTCAGAACGTTCAATGCCACAGAATTCTGTCATGTTGCCATAAATGAAAATGTCTTAGAAAGAAGATGTTGCAGTGCATTTAAAAGCTGTTACTGAGAGAGTTTGACACCCATAGCTCTTCCTGTAAGGTTGTGGGATTTTGGCCTTAGTGACTTAACTTGTGACCTCACTTCAAATTAGGGAAGCAACTTCTACATCTGTCTTTGCCAAGCACCTAAACACCTGCTCCTTATGTCCTGGTCATAAATAACTGCTGGTGCCCCTTTTATTCAGGGGGTGAGGAGCAAATTTTTTTTTCCACACCAGCCGTCCCAGCCCTGTTCCTCTTGATGTCAGTTTGAATGGCAAATAGGTCTCTCACTTGGTAGTGGAAAAACCTGGCTTTTAATTCCTCTTGCAGTGGGCTGTAGGAGTGAGTCAGGCATAATAAAGAGCAGACAACAAAACTGAAGAAGTGCTAATGGCCCTGCAAGTGTTGTGCTCAGAATGGGCTGTAGAAATGAGCACCAACCCTTGGGATGCTTTGAATGCTGGAGACAGTTTATTTACAAGTTGGGAGATACCTTTTAATATTCTGTGCTGGGAAGTTTTCAGATTTGGGATGTCTCAGGACCACGGTCGGGTCTCTAATACTGTCAATGCACGCCTCATGCAGGAAAAGAAATGCTGGGATTTATGGGCTGTAGAAGTGGTAAGGAGTACCCTCACACTCCTTCTAGCAGGGCAGAGGTGCACCTGGGGGTCCCCTGTGCTCTGCCAGGCTGGAGGGAGCCTGGGGGATTTAGACAACCGTAACTCAGGGGCAGCTTGACAAGGGACCTTGTCAAAAACCTGCAGATGTGTCAGTGTTGGGCTGGTGAGGAGCACGTCAGGCTCCCACCGCCTGCGCTCCAGGACCGCTTGCACGGAGGGTTGCTGAGGGGCTGGGTGGGCAGGAAAACTGCTTTCTGTCTTTGCCTGTCTGAAATGGGCACATTTTTGTGGAATATTTTGTTTTCAAATAGTGTTTCTCTCTGCTAAAGCAACTCACGTGAAACTGTCTGATGAGCGCAGCTGTACTGTTTTGACTCAGCAGTAAGAAACAGTACCCGTCATTTGCTGACCTGGCATGTTGCAGGTGATTAGTAGTGTTTGCTGTGGGAACAAAGTGCAGCTTATTCTGGTCTTATTTGACCAAAATAAGGTCTTTGGAGCCAGGGAATGTGGACGTGTCAAAGTTTGCAGATAAAAGGAGGGAGCAGTGTGCAGCTGGTGATGTGAGATGGAACAGCGAGCAGCACGTGAGTCTTTCTGTTTTCTATAAATATCAAAACTTGGTGTTTTCACCTGATCTGTTTCTGCTCCAAAACTGTAAACTTCTACATCTAGTTAACATTCCTCTGGGTGACCTTTCTGTCTCTGTCTCCTGTTGCTAGGGCTGGCTGGTGACAATTTCTAAGGTAAATGCTGTGGGATGATACCTTGCAATTTAGACTCCTTTTTTTTGGCTCAGAGGGGCAGGACAACTGCTGTGCTTTTTGGTCTGCACCGTTGAGGTCATCCAGAGCAGATTCTCTCTCCATCAGCTTGGCTACTCTCGCGCTGGTTCATAGGATGTTGTAGGCTCATATATCGTAGTTTCACTCAGCTTTATTTTTTGTGGCTTTATGCATTCAGGAGTGTGTACATATGATTCTCATCGTGGCAAGGGCTGGACTGAAACTAAACGAACAGTGCCAGCTTGCACTGGCTCAGGATTTGGCCAAATAAAAATGCATTGGTTCTACAATATTTCTGTGCAATTGTGAATAACCAAATGGAAAGGATGGTGGGTGTAGGCTGCCTAGCTTAGAGCAAGGTGCCTGGAAAATAGGTAATTCTGGAGAGAAGAATGGATTAACTTTGTCATCTTATTGTTAGCTTTATGTCCCTCAAAATGCATATAGTCTTTCAGTTGTAATCTACGTGGTGGATGAACTGTGTCTGTGAAGATGCTTTAACTTCTGGATCACAGGCTCTCATGATTTTCGTAGTCTGTGGAAAATCTGATATGTTCAATGAAAGCCACAAAAAATCTCAGACATGCCAGGGAGATGCTGCCACTGGAAGAGATGGGGAGAAACGGGTGGTTTTCTGAGCTCTGTTAAGTCTCTTTTGCAAAAAGAATCTGTCCATAATCTGTCACCTCTGCCTGGTGGCTCACAAGGAAAGTGGAGCTGTGACGAAATTGTCCATCAGCTTTGAGGCAATTTGGGTGATGCTTGCATGACCTTGGACCAACTGCTCTGTCTCTCAGCACTCCTTTTCTTAGGTGATGAAAGGATGTAATGATGATAATACTTCTCTCTTAACAAAGGTGTTGTGATGAATAAATTAATTAATCGTTGTTCCATTCTCAGTTACTATGGTAATTAGTGCTACAGAACAGCCTAAAAATAAATAGGATCATTTAGTGAAGGGTATTCAGGGGAAATCAGGTAGTACGTCCTGGGCATTTGCAACAGCTCCAGTGTGTTTTGTCCAAGGATGGATTTGTTGAAAACATACATGGATGCTGAATTTTGTCACAGGAATGCTTCAAAATATTAAATACGTTCCTTCCTCCTCACTGTCAGTTTGAAGCTACTCTAGTGCACATTTCCTTCCACATCTGTGGGCAGATGATTCTTGCAATTAGTTCCCCTACTGAGAACAGTACTCCCTCTTCACCCCCATCTCCTTTCCAGCCTAAGGTTACCTGAAGTGAATCGACCTTTCTTCATCATAAATCATACGTACTCAGTCATACTGTCAAAAAATTCTTAATGTGTTTGGTGAGTTTATGTAATGAACCTTCTGTGAGAAAGGTGAAGTATCGTCAATGCACTGCCTTGCTGAAAGTCTGTTATTAACCTTGCTGTACAGCAAGTAGAGCATGCCTAAATACGTGCACAAGCCTGTGCAAAGTTTTTGAGGCTTTCTCTCAGTGATCAGCTAACTACATCAAGCATGCCCTGAAGCTAGTCTTTAGAAATGTGATATGATGTTTAGTCTTCTGTGAATTGTATTAGATTCTACAGGCATCATTAAAGTATATTTTTGGGGCTTTCAAGTTAATATAATTTTGGACCGTAATAAGTTGGGAAGTATGTGTGAAGATAGTTCTGAGTTCTCCAGTGGAGGCAGCAACCCTTCAAGGCTGTTGTTTCCATTGCTTAGTATCACTGGGCCTGTCGTTACATAGAAAAAATAATGTCAACAGGCAAGGATTTGCCATTACTCTGTTCTCTGTTCTTGTTGTCCAACTCCTGTCATGGATATTCAATGTCTTTTCTTTGCACTGGGTTCCAAAACTACCTGTCTTTTCTGACAAAGGTGTGGTTGAGGACCACTTTATAATTTGGGTTTGTGCAGAGCTTTCTCTGAAGCACCCTCTGCTTTCTTCCTCCTCTCCCTGTCTGAATCTGTTCTATACTAGCTGCAGCAACCTTCAGCTTCAGCAGACTTCATCTGCAGCACCTCCCTGCATTGTGCTGGGAAGCTATGAATTGCAAGAGAGCAACAAATGTTCTTTTCATGTTCTCCTTCTCGGGGATTAGGAAGCTGATGCCTTGGCCTTCCTGACCTCCTGCTCACCCAAAAAAAGAGCTTGGGGCTCTGCTGTGGCCTCCAACAAGGTACCAGCAGAACAGATAGCGTGACTGACAAACAGCTGAAATACCCGTTTTATTCTCCAGACCCTTATTGCTCTTGAGTGATGTGATCATTTCTCAAATCAGCTCTTGGCTTGTGCAGAGGGCAGCCCAAATCTGCAAGGAGGACCTTTGTGCTGTGCTCTCAATCACCCTGCTGTACTTTGATCTTCTGCTGCAGGGGTCATGAGCACTGCAGGTTCCTGCCTGTGTCTGTAAGTGCTTGTGAATCTCTCATCTCACTGGCCACTGGCAACCCACAGCAAGGGGAAGAGGGTGCAGGGGAGGCAGAGAGGTCTCCCAATGCCTCTTTGCAAGGCCTGTCTCTTCTTGCTTCCTTTGTTCCTACTGCACCTTTTGGACACTCTTAAGTTTAGGAGCTGGTGGATTTTCATACCAAGTTAGTTTTTCTTTGTGTTACCAGTTAGATCTCAGCCCTGAAGAGCTTCCAGTTGCTGTCAGGTTTGTGCCACACAGAGTCACAACTCGCAGGTGCCTCTGTGTGTGTGTTTTCACTGTCATAGTCCCCAGCCCTCCCTTCCACACGCGTGCCCCTGTCCATACATTACATATATGCTGTCTCTCTTGCAGACACCTACAGATATCCCTGGCGGTCTTTTCTGATTCTTTCCCCCCTGTTTTCCTGTCAACAGTCCCCTTGCCCCGCCTTGGCCATCACTGGGTGACAAGAGCAAATAATGTCAAAACAATGCTTTTGGCTGATGCTGACGTCAGCCGTGCCATCACATGCAGCCTGGCTGCCTCTTGGTCAGTCCAGTCTGAGTAAGCTTTGAGCGCGTTGTTCACATGTGATAGCTCAGGACCTCCAACTAGTATGGGGGTGCACTGAGCACAAACTAGAGAGTTCAGTCTCCTGTCCAAGAAGAGATCTGCTGCAGTATTAAATCTTGGCAGAAGAGTACTGAGAGAGCTTCTGTGGCTTTTTCCTTCCTAACTAGGTACTGCAATATGAATCAAATAGATATTATGGAGTTTAATTCTGACTGTAGATGATGGCTTGACTTTCTTTTATCCCCAAACTGAACTGTGGCAGAGTGCAGGAGGGTTGTGGGGCTTTTGGTATGGTTGGGAATAATGTTACGTTGCACCCATGAAGCTACGTGTCCAACCTTTGAACAAGGCAGTGTCAGCAAAGGCCAAGGGGTTAGATGGCTATGGTTTGTCTTTAGACATATTCTGAAGGATTCATACTAATCTCTCTGCTTACCAGTTGTTACTGCTGGTCTGTCAATATACACCTCTGATCATTATTTGAGACATTTTGAGAAAATAAGAAATGTCATTATTTGATATAGATATATGCACAGTGCAACCTTGTTACTTGAAATAGTTTATAGTTCTTTCGGAAAAAAAGAAAAAGGAAAGGAAAAAAGTGTAACTTTAAGACACACAGTTGGAAGTGACTGTTTCCTTGATTCAGCACCAGGTCAAAATGCAGTTGTCACTGTCCACACATATCTGAACAACGTATGTCATGTAGGTGGTAAGCTCTATCTTAACCTTTTAATTTGGCTCCGTTCTTTTCCTTTTACTTCCTATGGATTGCACTAATGCTTTAAAACTTTGACCTTCAGAGGAATGCTTCAGAGCATTACTTAGTGTTCAGAGCAGCTGAGATCTTCTTGTTGGCATAGATTTTCTTCTTTTTCCTTAGGGCGCTGTTTGCCTGGAGGTGACTTTTGTTTTATTGTTAAGTTCTGAATACCTCATCTCATTCCTAGCACTGATCATCTTCTGTAAGGATGTCACTGGGATAGGGATGGAGGGGCGTGATAGCACCAGAGTATAAGACTCCTGGACAATGATATGCGAGCAGAAAAATGATCTTGATCCCAAGGACATTCACATCAATAGAAACTGGTTTACCTTTAGCACTGTATGTGGAGAGGGATGGTTGTAGGTGACAGCTAAATGAGGTCAGAGGTCTTCATCTGTCAGTTCATTGACATCCAAAATGTGGAGGGCAGAGCTTCTGTGCAGAGATACTGATTTACATCTGCAGAAGCAGTACTTCCACTGCCTTTTTAAACATAAGCCTTACCTTCTGAATGTTCAGGCATTGGGGCTTTTTCTTGTGGTAATACTGCAGTATTGTTATACCTGGGTTTTTTGATAGATCTCCAGATAGAGCAGATCAGAGTTGCATCTTGTAACGTCTGAGCTCAAGTTTGGCTTGCGTAGCGCGTACCCGAAGATTTTCTGTGAATACTTCTGTGCAAGATGTAAAACTGCTGGGTTGCTTGTGGATGAAAACTGGATCTGATGGCTTCAGTGATTCCTTCCTGAGTGCCTGTAACTAATTTCTAATTTGTCCTTTGTCTCTTAATGTTTTTCAGCCGGGAATTGCCTAGCATTGTGGATAGCGCTCTTCCATTTTTCTCTCTCAGCTGCACGCTAGTCTTTTAATGACCCTGTCTGACAGACTGCCTTTGTGCCTCCCTGTACTGTAGGGATGTGGAGATAGTAATAGGAAGGAGAGGATAAAGAAGATAAAACTTCTACTCATTTTCTTCCACTTGTCCTCAGTGTGGCCTGCATGCGGGCAGGGAATACATAGCCCCTTCTGCAGCAGCGTTTGGCTCCCTTTGCACAGAGTGTCTGTTAATGCGGTGTGTGATACAGCGCCGGTGCAGAGCAAGCGCTGCACGGACCCATGCTGGCATTGTGCTGCCGCGGGTCTCTCCCAGCGGTGGCCTCTGTACCACGTTCAGGCAGAGAATCCCAAAAGTTCCATTTGGGCGGCTGGCACGTGTAGTTGCCCTCTGCAGCCATTGCCCGCATTTCACAAGCTCCTGCCTTCACAGCTGCAGCCCCTGCTCCCTCCTGAGTCAGGATTGTCACTGTGTGTTTGTTGAAGCGCCTTGTGAGCCAAAATCCACTCCTGTTACAAAATCAGCAGCAGGCCAGTCCTGCCAATGTCGGTGTGATCAGTCGTTAGCATCTGAAGAGATGACGTGTATTTTGTTTTTTCTATCCAAATACTGGTCACTGCCAGAAGCAAGATACGGGACAGTGGTCCAGAGAGCTGTCCTGCATTGCAAACCCCACGTCTATGCCTACCTTCTCTTCTTGAACTATGTTATTTCTGGTTTACTGACATTGCCCATTGGTTAGCATGTTGCAACCTAGTTGCTAGGATCTGGAGGGATGAACAAGAAATAACTGTATGGAAAGGAAGAAGTTCTGACAGATGTGGTCCTTAGGTGTTAACTCTGTTTTGAGAATAACATCTCAAAGGTTGCCATGCAACTATTTTGGGTTTTCTTTATTGTACTCTCTGGGTGCAAATTCAGGCTGATACTTCTTCAAGTACAGGAAAGAAGGCAATGTAAAAAGTTACAAAAATGTCACCCCTTCTTATTTATCTTGTGTTGGAGTGACCAAAATAAAACAAAGCTAAACAACACACTGTGAAAGTAAACACAGCTGCCTTTTTTTTGCATAGCTATAAGAAATAAGAGGGGAAAGGCAAAGAATCCCTTTATAATGAATAGTTTGGAACAAGGTTAGTAACAATTTGCCTTTAATTCAGTGCATTAACAGTTTGTTCTCTGTGATGTTTGGCGGTCCTGTGTCTAAACAGAGCCTTTTGTCTCAGCTGAAGTTTTCATCAATGAAAAGGTTTATGTTTCAGAGGGCCACGTTCAACAGGCTGCTTGTGTAACCAGGCAAACAGTTAATTTGACTGAAAGCGATGCCATTCCTTTTTTTTTTTTGTGTGCACAAATGTGAGTATTTCAGTGTAGTTACTTGGTTGCTCATTCATGCACAGGCATAACTTAAGGAGCCTGTTGAAAATGCATTTAAACATATTTTTTCTTTCTCTCACCTTTCACATAGACTTAGCAGTTGAGCCAAATAGCAAAAAATCCTCAGGGGTTTAAAGGATTAAATGAGGACAGTTATTAAGGTGCAGGAAGGGCTGAAGGGTCCTGAAAATACGACAGGAAGTAGATGCTGAAGGACCTGCCTAGTGAACTACAGCCTCCTCTGTTACGGGTATAAATATAACTGGGTAGTTTGGGTGAAGCCAGTGGGAAGATGCTTTCTTGTTAAGGGTTGCGAATTTGTTTCTCCTGCCAAATTACAAGGTCAGCACTAGTTTTCATTCTGCTGTAGCTGGACTCTTTTGTTCCCGCTGGCTCCTGTGAGTAACCTGTTTGTGCTTTTATGTTTGTCTTAGGTACTGAAAGGTTCAGGCAGAGATTTTCCCGCACTCTCCATAGCTGCTGCCCGGTGCTGCCCTGAGGAGAAGAAGCGGTGGAAAGGCAGGTGCTGCCCCTCTGTTGCAGGACACCCGGGTGGGGCTCATCACAAGGCCTGCCGTGCCCCCCTGCACCGGCCACCATGGAGACCCTGTCCCAAGACTCTCTGCTGGAGTGCCAGATTTGCTTCAACTACTACAGCCCCCGCCGGCGGCCCAAGCTCCTGGACTGCAAGCACACCTGCTGCTCGGTGTGCCTGCAGCAGATGAGGACCAGCCAGAAGGACCTGCGTTGCCCATGGTGCCGCGGGATCACCAAGCTGCCGCCAGGGTACTCTGTGTCGCAGCTGCCCGATGACCCTGAGGTGATCGCCGTCATTGCAATCCCGCACACCTCGGAGCACACCCCTGTCTTCATCAAACTCCCCAGCAATGGGTGCTACATGCTGCCCTTGCCCCTCTCCAAGGAGAGGGCGCTACTGCCGGGAGACATTGGCTGGGGGCGCCCGCCCCCGGCCCCGCAGGAGC
>NW_010129442.1:21271-53605 GCF_000699245.1 Pterocles gutturalis | reverse complement strand
AATCCCAGCAGAGCAGCAGCCGCTGCAGGGTGGCCTTCCCACCGAGGCGGGAGCAGAGGAGCCGGACCGGAGAGGCGTTGTGAAAAGCTCCACCTGGTCAGGGGTTTGCACTGTGATTCTGGTGGCCTGCGTCCTGGTCTTTCTCCTGGGCATTGTCCTCCACAACATGTCGTGCATTTCCAAGCGCTTCACGGTGATCTCCTGCGGCTGAGGCGGGGAGGGGACTGTGCTCCCCCAGGGGCTGGGTCGGTGGTGGTATCAAGTGAGACAATTCACCGTGGTTTTGCCCAATGACTGCAGAAAGCTGTGCACTGGGGCAGCGGTGTGCTGGCCCGGCCATGGCCCCTGGTGATGTGGCGTCAGGCCTCTTGGCAGCGTGCGGAGAAAATCACGTCCCATGTCTGGCGACAGCGGTACTGAGGAGGACTGCATGCGTCACTGTTATCATTTATTAAAGGGACTGCAACTTACAGTGATTTTTTTTTATCGTGTTGCGAGGTTAAAGACATCTGTGTAGCTGGTTATACTGTAAAGTATATGGTATGAACTTGTCTCTAAACACAGTAGATTAAAATCAAAACTGCTCCATGTAGAATTAAAGGAGAATTGGTGCACGACTCTGTACAAGGTGTTCAATACCAGTCCGCACATGCATTATTTTTTAATGGGGGGAGGGAGGGAGACTTGTAAAACCAATAAATCATTTGGCTGGTAAGGCATTTTATATGTTTTAAACTGCACATTAATTAAATCAAGTTAGGAAGTTGTACAATAGGTTTTTAAAAGGAAGCATTTTACAAGCAATCATTTTGTTCTGTGGCGTGTGGCTTTTGCCTCTCTGTTTTTCCTCATTTTTTCAACTACAGGGAAGTGGCACTTTCGGCATTTTTTATTTGAAGGAGGTTCTGAGTAGGAAGGCAAAGCAGGCGAGCAGGAATACCTAAAAATGCAGCCAAAACACTTCTGCCTAACTGGCTTCATGCAAAGGATGGCTTTGAACAGTAAACACTGGACATGCTGTTTTACCTCTGATCTGGCAGCAGGGCTTCCTGACGACCTGGCCTTCATAGCCATTACTGAAGAAATGGGTCATGAGAAGTTGTAGGACTCCTTCCTTCAAGGACATGATAGAAAATTGTTGTTCTTTTTCTTTTTCTAGAGGTTGGGGTTTCTTAATTGTTTTTAAAGAATTTACACCTATTTTGCCTCCCTCTTTCCTAGGAGATGCAACTGTGCACCCATAGATGGTGTAACACAAGAGTTGCTCTAAGGAAGCCTCACCATCCCAGCTGAGACCAAGGACCTTTATGTGCAATCATCTAGTAAGAGGCAGTGACATAACTGGGAGGAGAACCCAGGCCAACCTAACCCTCTATTGGGTTGGCTACCCCTCCCAAACCACTGTGGCTGTCCTGGTGTCAAAATGTCTGGGTGAGCGTAGTGGAGCCTTTTCCCACATTTCAGTCTTGCAAATGTTTGTGCCTAAGGTCAGATTTGGAGAGAACACAGGAAGTGTCTCCCTCCATCTGTGAGTGTCATGAAACCCCAGTCATTTGCAGTTCACTTCTTGGAAAGACCCAAATTCCTGAACCTTAGGTGTAGTAGCATCTTGCTCTAAGCAGTCCCACTAGCTTTAGTAGTACTGCTTGTAAGTAAAATAGAGCTCAGTGTGAATTTGGGTATTTGGCATGTCTGAAAGTGGAAATTTGTGAGAGATCTAAGGGCACATGACAGATCTGTAATAATACAGAAAAAGCTACTGATTTGCACTGGTTCTTTTTGCAAGTACAAAGCGTAACCTCCCTGAAGCATGACTTCTTGTCATCTACCTACTGCTCTTTCTAGTAATTAATTAGATTACTCAATGCCATATTATGGCACTGGTGAACATATTCTGACTTTGCAGTGCCCAAGTTGGCCCTGTAGACATCAGTGGTTTTCTGGTCACAAAATCCAGTTGCTGGTTCACAATAAACATTTGCAGCTAGGACTTCTGTCAGGAACATACTTCTGACTTCACGCTGGGTTTCTTCCCCTCCCTGTTCCCAAACCACCATTTTCTTCCTTGATTCCTATTAGATGAAAAATAGCGTATATGGTGATTAATTGTTGTGGTGTGTGTTGGGTCATGTGTGGAGAGGAACCATTGTGCTGATTTTTGTCTACTGTCATATGTGTGCATAGCACAGCAAAAAAAAAAAAAAAATCCTCAGATAACACATTCAATGCCTTTTTTGTGCAAGGCCCGTGTGCAGTATGCCTTGAGCCTGACTTAAGAGTATTGTAATTACAAGGACACCACTCCGCAGCATGTTTAATCTGGTTGCAGTAGGGAACAGCAGGTATTCCAAAATGTGTCTTGTGAATGTGCAAGTCTCTTGTCGCCAGTAGGTAGCCAGATTTCTGCTGACATCCACACTACGCTGCTTATTGTGTGAAAGAAAGCCAGTTCACAAATCTGCCTTTGTAAGACTTGAGGAAGTGACCAGATAACAGGACTCAACCCTCTACTGCCTTATCTATCCCCTGTAGCAACCAGGAGTGTATAGCGTAGCTGGAAGATGCCCTGAGAGTGATGCTGATGCGTTTTGCACCAACTTGTGCATTTGTTTATCTGAGTTGTCAATGACTGCACAAAAACACAAGGCAGTCAAGGCTAGGTCCTGGAGATACCATGCTGACAGCATTAACCTCCCTCTGGCGGTACCTGCCTGACTGGAGCTCTTGAGGCCAAGGTTTCTCTGGCATTGCAGAGAATGGCTGTCTTCAAAACTGTGCTCTTCGTCCCTACATAAAGGGTATGGTATCAAAGAGAAATCAGAAATTGAGTTATGCAGTGTGGTATTTTAACCTGTTAAGCAACAGGCAGACCTGGAGTTTATCCGGTATTAATGACGTAAGTATACTATCCTGTGTTATGTAATACGGCACATTATTTCATTAATATGAATTTCCTGTACTTTCTGTGCCTGCTGAAAGCATGTTTGACCTAATTTCTGATCCAGCCATTTGCCTGCTCACAGCCTTTTGTAAGAGCAATAAGTAAAACCTCAAGATTTTTGTCTGTGTGCACGCGTGCGCAGGTAGTGTGTACGTTCATACCTTTTTATAAATAGGAGTTCCAGAGATGTTTTTGTTCTGGCTTTAGACTGTGACTATCATTTTAAATTTGCAGCTGCCATATCATGTTGGATCGCCTAGCTTTTTTGCTGACTTGTGTACAAGTGAACTAAATAGTTTGTTGTAATGTACAGTGTTAAAATGTTTCTCAAGTATGTTGATAGTCATGCTACTTTAAAAATGCAGTGCAGTCTGTCCCATTCCTTGGTCCAATACCTGGCATTAAAAAGTTATACTGCTGTATGCACCTCTAACTTTTTTTTTTTTTTTTTTAAACAGCCTTGTCTTTGTAACTTTTATCTGGGGAGAAACCCATTTGGACTTGTGTCAAAATCATCATGTTCTGGGCTGGTTTTTATTCCTTGGTGTGCAGTAAGAAGTCACTGCCTGGTTCCACCAAAAAAAAAAGAAGGAAACTTACTGTGACTCCATTACAATTTGAGCAACCAAAATTTATGCTAAAACTTGTGAGTAGTTACTCAAGCACCTGCATTTTTAGAGCAAATTACTCTGTATGAATGTGTATTTATTTGCTTGTTTAATGGGAAGGATGTGTGTGTGGGGGTCCAGCTTTACTTTTCTGCTCTCGGGTCCCAGCTTCCATTTTTGGCTTGTGCTTTCCTGGCAAACAGACTTTAGGGTTCACTCTGTGAAATTTTGTTTAGTGAATTTTAAAAATTCAAAATATGCAATTTTGGTATGTGGAATTTTTTTAGGAAATGGTGTGTTTGGTGATTGTTCATGCTTAACCAAGATGTAAAGGAGCCTGGATGTTTTGTATACATGGAGCAATCATGAGTCCAAAGTTTCATCTTTATTAATGAATCTCAGTCTGAATAAAACATTATCAGGAAAAGAATTATATCAAATGAATTATGGTACCTCTGTTACTTTGCCATCAGATGAAGAGCACGGAAAGAAATTTGGCAGAATTGCCCTGTTTTTTACGAGAAGATATCTGAAATTCGACTCTCAGTATTTTAAGGTGAGGTGTTAAGCGTAAGTTGTGGTAAATAGTAAAAGGTTTTAGTGTTTTAATTACCTTGGAATACAGAATTATAGCTGATGGTTACTAAGCCACACAATTTTTTTTTTCTATTTTAATCAGATGACTTGAAAGTTTTAAGTAAACTTTTTGCTTATGGAAGTGAGGGATTATTGGTCTTGACTTAAGCGTGTATTGTACAGACTGTCACACCAGGTCCCCCTTCCCCTTGAATACCTCTTCCCAGTCACATTATTGTTGCTGGAGCCCCGGGCAGCCAACCTTTCTGATACTGCAGATGCTTTTCTGGAGTAGAGATGGCTGACGTTGCACTGGTTTTGTTACATTCACCACAAGGCTAAAATAAAACCAAATAATTCGTATATGATTAGAGCTCCTCTGTAGGTGTCCTGGTGTCAGAAGCTCCTGGAACCAATCTGCCGGGTAAACTGGTCCACACTTCTGTGTTCCCTGGATCTTGTCATAGCAATGCCACATAGCAGAGGATCTTGCCTCCTCCCAGTCATAGAAAGAAGCTGTACCCACCATCCACAGCTAAACTACCCCTAGGGAACGTTGCCTGGGCGTGAGACACTTGCACGAGTATTGCAGGCGACATTCGAATGTCAAGTGAACACAGCTCAAGTAAATGTCGGGGTTGAAACACTTCTTTGTCCTAGTAGCACAGAAAGCAGCGTGGCTCAAGATTTATTTTTTCTAGACTTTCTCTATGGGTGGCTGGAGGCGGGGAGGGAGGGAAGAAGGTACATGGCAGCAAATGAGTCAATGCCAGCGTCATCTGGGAGGCTGTCAGAGGATCTGCTGGCCCTGAGGGCAAAGGTTTTTGTGCAAGAGCTTTGGTAGGGCAAGATTGTCTGGAAATGCTGCAGTGGTTTTACAGCATGTTAGTGACCTTTCTGGTGCTGTACACTGTCCATAGGCCTGACAGCTGGGGCTGTTGTGTTCTTTCTCTTTGTCACTTCGCCTCTTGCGTGCTCATGTCAACAAACAGCTGCTTGCTTCATCCTGAAGCTGAAGGATTTTGCAGACTTTTTTTTAAGTTGCGCTGAGCATCTCTAATGAAAAAAATTGCCTTCCAAGTTCAGTGAAATTTAATACTTAAAAAATGCATTTTTCAGTCATTTCCTTAAGCTTCAATACACTTTTATTTTAGTTCTAAATAGTTCCTGTAATTTCTGTACCAAGTGTGTTCCTGAACATCAGAGGTGATTCCAAGGGATTTTTAGGTAAGATCCACAGCCAGAAGAAAATGTTTCCTATCCCCCCTATCTACCTATCTATCTATCTTACCTATCTATCTATCTCACTGTCCCCTTTGGATCTACACAAGTCTGTTCTCACTCTCCTCTTTTATATCACACTGAAACACCTCAGCATGGGGATGAACTGGGGACTCGTGGGCGTGCGTGGAGCCCCTATCCCCATGAGCACAGGGGTGTGTTTCTGTGCGCAGGGTGGGTCTGCACACAGCACATCGTCACATGTAGTCAAGAGAGGACAAGAGGATTAGTAAAAGGGCCTCAGGCTCTTATAGATCAAGAAGGTCACATAGTTTATGGTGCTGTGATGATGAGGTGCTGAGATAGCTTGGTAGCATAAAGCCTGGGTATTGCTACCTGGATTTCATGTGGTTGGAGCTGTCTCCTGCAAATCGACTCCTGCTGCTGTTGGACGGGACTTGCTGCTCCACAGGTGACATCTCATCTGGGGTTCAGGTGAGGAGCCACATCATTGCGCTGTGCCCCCAGGCTGTCCACCCAAAAGGGAACAGCCAGATGCCTGGGCTTTTAGTTTATCAGGGGAGTTCAAAGTGGAGGTCTTTGGAAACGCAGCTGCATAAAGCACTCCTGAAAGCTTAAAGGCAGCATACAGACTTGGCCTGAACTGGTTTGAAAGGGTGAAGAAAGGGTGCAGAAGGAGAAGCACACCTGGAAATGAGCAAACGATTAGGCGGTAGCCTGGAAATTCAGATCTGTATGTGCAAAAATATCTGCTGGGCATGTTTTGCCATGGCCTGCATATGTCATTTCTGTCAAATTGTATCTCAAGAATGACCGTGAAACTCCAGATCTTGCTTTTCCTTCAACATCTTTGAGCTGGGAAGCTGCCTATTTCAAAAGTTAGGTTTTTCCACCTAACTGAAAAACTTGATGGGTGTGCAGAAATTTTTTAGGGTGCCGAATCATCACTGAAGCTCAGGATTCAGACACAACCTGAACAGGAATTTTTTTTTAGCTGGGTAGAACAGCAAAGTCTTGAATTCTCAGTGTGTGCAGATGTGTCACATTGTTTAAAATAGAAACTTGTTTTATTTGCGTGTGTGTTGACTGAACTTACAAAAGCAGGTGGCCATCTTGCAGGACAAATAATGAAGCTGACAATGTTGGTAATGCCAAACAGCTAAAGACAGGATTTGTTGAATCTATTAGATCTGAGAAGCTGAAAACAAAACAAGTGGCTGTTTGGTACAGCTGTTGCACTCAGCTTAAAAAGTAGGTTTAAGTTAGGGGTATGTAGATTTCTGGCTTGGTTTCCAGGATGGAGTAGAGAAAAGAAATGAGAAACCCGAGTAGTTTCATACTGAAGATTATTTACTTGCCTGTCTTGAGAATTACAAAAATGTGTATTGTCATGGCACTGACCAGTTTTGGAAGCATTGCCCTGTCGGTGCCCACACGCACTGACTGGGTCTGAGTCACTGGGGGCTGCATCTGGCTCAAGAGCTGAAAAAATCTTCCCTTGCAAGATGTTTGGTTTGAATTCAGGTTGTCATTGTAAAGTGTGTGATTTCACTTTGAAGAATTTGAGAACAGTGAGAACGGTGGTGAATCTTACAGCACTTGCAAGGCAGTGTGTCGTGTGGCAGACGCGTGGGGCTGGCTACGAGCACAGAAGGGAGCTCAGTTCCCAGGCATGGCCCATGTTCTGATTGAACTGCAAATAAATGATTTCTTGCCTAAATTATTTGGGATAGTGGTCACAAATGTTTCTCAAAGATTTGCTTAAGGAATGTATTGAAATATTTGGGACACAATTCAGGAAAATTTGCTAACAGAGAAAGCACTAAAGCATTAAATTTAGGAAAACTGAAGGGTCCAGTCACACATGATTAAATACTTTCTTGAATAGAGATGGACTTTACACTTAGGTGCTTGTTTCTTGATGGTAGGCTGGTCTGCACGATTCTTAAAGAACATTTGAAGTAAAAAGCTTTGCTTTGGGGAAGGCTTTATTTTGAAATTTGAAAGCATATTGACTAGGAGATGCTCTACTATACCCCAAGGCAGCTGTTTTCAAGCACTTGAGTGTAGAAACATGTATTTCTATAGCTCCTGTCTTTAATTGCTCACTGTACCTAGCTGAGAATTCTTAACTCACAGTGAAAAAAAATGCCTGCAGTTCAAACCCACACCAAAACCCACCCTAGGAATCCAGAGTGATGATGATTTAAAAAACTCAGGGGAAATGAATTGAATTCTAATAGCTGCTTTCCTGCTGTGCTGAAATGCTGAGGGCTTTGCTAAACCTACAGGTTGATAAAACTGAAGCCTTGCTTAGTTATTATATTTGCTTAACTGGCTAACTGCAGCGGATACACTGAGTGTTCTTTCTTTTCCTTTCTGACCTCCTCTGGTTCAGAGAAGACAAGATTTGGACAGTTGCAGCTGGATTGAACAGCCTGATAAGAGTTGTAAAATGTTACCAGCAAGGAGCGTGGTTTTGGGATAAACAAAGAATTGCAACACTGAATGTCTTTTGGCAGCCAGCCAGGCAGAACCAGCATGCAGCGACTCCCCCAGACCCCTGGGATCCAGAGAAATGTTGTCAGGAGTAGTGGATAAATGAGGATTTTTTTTTTTTTTTTTTTAAATACTCTAGACACTGTCTGTGTTTGTTATTGCTGATGCCTAGCTTCTTTGGATTTGGGTTCTTTCTTTTGTCCTTTATAACAAGAAGCCTAAAAAGCACTTTGTAATGCTTCCTTACCAGCATGCCATCTCTTCTTTCCTCTTCTTCAGCTCATTGTTTGGCCATCCCTGAAGATTTGCAAGGAGAAATTTACCTTTGTATATATGAGCAACTGCAAATTTCTACTGCATTTTCAGTGAAGAAAATAGTAACAAGTCCCCACAGAAATGGGCACATCTCCAGGGTCCATACAAAGTCTTATTTGCAGTACCCCTTCGTCTGCTGCTATTATCGTAGATCCTCTCTAAATGAGTATTTTGGATTATTGTTTCTTTACTATAGCCCTAATATTATTGAAAAAAGCAATAGCAAAACAAGAGAAAGCAACTCAGAGACTAGAAATTATTTGCACAATCTGATTTTTAAGATAAAATCATTCATTAACAGCTTTTTTAGTTTTTTGTTCAGTTTATCAGTGACATTAATTGTATGATTCCACTTCCTTTGGTGTCGGGAAGGGGGGGGGTGTTGGGGAGGAGATAAAGAAGGAGAAAATCCCTAATCATGGCTTGGATTAGGTCTGCTGAGTTTCAAACTGTATGTATGTGCTTCTGTTTTGCAATACCTCATAAACCTCCTAACAGCTGAAAACTGCAGTAGCACCAAAATCTTAATGAAATGAAATGTCACGTGCCGCCTATTAAGTTTAAGATGCCTGCTGAAATGTGCAGAGCCTGGTCTCTCTGGCTGTCGGGCACACAGAGCGCTATGCGTGGAATTAGTTGTCACTGTCAGTTCTCCAAGATCAAACTCGAGTCTTATGCCTCATTTGAAGCTGTTAGTGGACTCAGCCTCTGAGAATCTCTGGCGTATGTCCTATACACAGTGGCAGTCCTCATTTTATAGATCTAAAGCAAGCAGCCTTTGAAGGAGATATTTACCAATTCTGAGGGCAGTTATCCATCTCCTTAAAGGGACTCTTAAATCCTCGACTGGATCAGTGACTTGACTTTTGCCAAAGGAAGATGGGAATTTGGTTAAATCGTCCCAGCACGGTCTGCCCCTGCTGTGCTTGCTCAGTGGCCCAAGGGCAGGAGGTGTCTTGGGGTGGGTGTTGAACCAGGTGAAACATGGATGTGACCCACCACAAATCTCTGCTGAAACAACAGCCCCGTAAGGACACACTGCGAATGCTCTCCTTGCTGGAATGGTCAACAGAACATCCCTGGTTAGAGCGTGGGATCTTATGGTTCCTCTGCCGTAGACAGGACTTTTTAAAGTTTGAAAGAAACATGAGAATCTTTCTGTAAGATTCCTTCAGACTTCTAAGTCATCACAAACGTAGAGCTCTCTCGGCCACCCAGTATCCTGCAAATGGGAGAACCTGCCCTTCTGTTCATCTTCAGGTGAGAAGGGAGGTCCCAAGGGAGGCTGCCTCGTGGCAAGGTGCTGCAGCTGTCGCTGTGCTGATGGTCAGCACGCTGCTCAGATGCTCTTTTCTGGTAGATGCTAAAGTGTTTCCCATCCTCCCCCCTCCTCCCTTACCCTCATTTTGTTTATAATTGCTTTGGGAAAACAAAAACAGGCAGTAGGAAAAACAAAAAGAAGAGTAAAGCTGTTCTTCATTCCAGCCACGTTTATGCCATCTGTTCTGTATCTATTTAAACTCTGTCGGGAGAAAGCAGAGGTGCCCCTGAATTTCAGCTGCGCTCCAAATGAATCCCAGTAGGCCTCCTGTTTTGGGGACTAAACCTTGCTAAGCAGAGGACTTCCGAGAAGAAAAATACTTTCAAGTCCTGGGATTCAGCAGATGCAGTCAGCGGTTGCTGGAAAGCAAAGAGGGAGCAGCGTCAGTCCTTGCAACGCGGCATGCTCCCTGCTGCGGTCCCTGTGGCTGGAGACCAATGGGCTGGTGTGGCACTGGGCTGCAGTGGAGAGGACAGGACCAACTCCACACACGGACGCATTCTCTAGGGGAGCTGCTTGTCAGCTTCCCAGTGCGTATTTTGAGCTACTTGCAGCTGATATCAGTTTAGATTACTTCAGCTACGCTATCCCTAATTGCTCCAAAGGCATTGCAAGTGAGCTGTAACGTAAAGCAGAGCTAAAGAGCCATCCCACAGGGCCTGTCTCTGCACTATCCCTATTAGCAAAGGGTTCTGTGTTACTAAGGGAGACAGGATGGAGTGGGGACGGTTGTATGGTTGGGGTTTTTTCTTTTGTTTTGGTGAAAGCAAATAAACTTTGACAGGTGTTAAAACGAAAAGGCAAAGGAAAAATACTGAACGATCTTCATGTCAGCTGAAGTGTCCTCAGCACAGCTTTGAAGTGAGAGCTAGTTCTCTGTCTCAGTGCCAGCCTTGAAGACATGTATGTGTTCATGCACTTAGTACGTTAATTAAAACAAGAGCTGCATGAAGGTTTGGCTCTTGTTTTAAGAAAGAAAGGCAGAAAGGCCTCCCTCTGCCTGGTAGTGCTGATGTCCTCTTCCCTCCCCCTCTGGACTTTCAGGCTCATTAATAGTTGCCACCAGAAGCTGGAAGGTTGAGTCTAGCCTGGGGCACACAGGTATTACATGGCTTTCCTACAGCTCTGCCACTGTCTCTGCTCCTTGTTTTACACTCTGTTTTACATGGTTCCTTGCCTTCCCTAGGCACCCTCCCCACCCCTCGTTAATTATATTCTAGTTAAACAAGCAGGCTGGCACTGTTCAGTTGCTGTGAACTGAAGTCCTTCACGTGTTTCAGAAACAAGAACACCTATAACTTTGTTTTAGACGACTTCCACCTTCTTTTCTTGTGAAGGGCTAACCAGCCCCTACACATACACGAGCTGCTGAGCCGCTGTGTCAAAACCTTGCCAAATATTGACTTTATAAAGGTGAAATCAAAGTGCTGTCAATAAATCTGAATGTCTGGAGAAGCACTCTTTGCTTGCTTTGTCTGTCCTAGAAGGCGTCTCAAACATTGCTGACTTTCCAACCCCCACTCGCTCCCCCCAGTTTTATTACATGGTATTTTTGTATGCCAGTCTCTGGAGTCTTGTCCTTTGTATATGTGGAAGCGCTGATTTTATGAGAACTGTTCAGACACATTTGCTATGATTAAAATTCTTAAAAATGATTTTCAATAGACTAGTGTGTGCTTTTCTTTTTTAATACAAAAAGTAGAATTGGCTGGGACATTCACTCATCGGTTCCACTGAGAGCTTTAATAGAGTTGCGCAGTAATAAAGGAAGACTGAGATCGTCAGCCAAGTTTCAGGTGGTGGAGGTGACTTTCAAGTGGTCCATCAGAAAGCTGCTTTCATAAGCTTGTGAAAGGGAGGGAGAAAAATGAAGGGGTTGCACTCCCCTTCTTTCCCTGGACAACTTTACCTCTGCACATTTGGTACAACTTTGGCCTTGACTTGGGTGCAAATCTCTGTCCGTTGGAATGGGAGCTGTTGTGACATTTCCCTATGAATGCTCTGTGCTACCTGAGCATACATGTGCTCATGCTCACGTGTGCCTATGCTCATGTGTGTAGGTCTAGAGATACTCTCCTACCTCCTTAACTGACACACATCCTTATAAACATGAAATTAATGGGCTACTGGTATTAATGAATGTAAATCCAATGATTTCAGAGGAGCTCTGAGGATTTACAACACCCATGGTGAGGACCAATAGATATCAATAATTTTTTATATTCATCAATCTCTGATGTTTCAAGTGAGTGTATTGCTGTGAGCAAAAGCTCAGTTCATTTTGTTGTAAATCTTCCCTTTTAAGCCTGGTTTCCTATGCACACTCATCCTTTGCATTTGTGTGTCCCTTTCCACTGACCTTTCACACCAAATTTAACACAATGGTAGCCATCTAATAGATAATTAAATTTCTGTTTTGGTGATGTGTGGGTAGAAGAGTAAAGGGAAGAGAGAGACAGATCCTGTATGTGTGAAACATGAAAAAGCTACAGCGTGGACTTGAATCTTATTAGAAATTAGAAAGACCACATGGGAGATGCTCCCCAGTCAAGGACTCAAGTGGAAGAAAAACTTAAATTGGAACTTGCAGTGAACAGTGCGACAGCAGTGCACAGGAAATTGGATTTTATTTTTGCTTTTCTTCATGTAATTCCTTTTCTTCAAAATGCGGCCTCTTCTGGTATTTTATAAATATATTTGAGTCTTGAGTGATGAATTATAGTGTTACTGGTTGCCCACATACAGCCTAGGGCGAGGGGAGTTTTGCAGTCACCAGAGGCTGAACCTCTTCATTAGTAGCGCCATGGCACAATTTTCATGACATCACTTTGCATTTAGTGACTTTAAGCAATTAAGCTTGGGTCACCCAATTTCACTGTGATGGGCCAAATATCATTTGGCAGAACTGCAGAGGAGTGTCATCAAAAGGAAATGCCTGGTAATGGTGTGTTTGATTTTTTTTTAATATCAGAAGCAAGGCAAAACCATACAGTGCTCTGTCATTTATGATAGCTTAGTAAATTTCGTTGTTTTATCTGGGATGAACTAAGAGCATAAATTAGGTTTGTCAGGTGAGGTAACATGTTTTATTAGATAAAGCAAGAAACTGAGGAAAAAACATGAGTTTTTGCACCCACAAGATCCTCTTCTTCAAGCCTGCAATAAGAGCAGCCTACAACAAAACTAGATATAGGCAGACTACAATTGCCCTGAATTTGCCTTAGTTATGCCACTTAGTTGGAGTACTGAGAGAGTAAGGGAGATGTGATCTATGGAGGAGAGAAGAAATTTTATTGAGAGTCAGGAAAGCTCTTAGCCAAACAGAACAGGTGAAAAATTCAAGTGGTTAAGGGAGGAAAGTTCTGAAGGAGACTTATAATGTGGCATGAAATACTGGTATTCAGTAGATCCTGGTCTAATGGATGTGGAAATCTCAGGATGCAGTACAGCTGTTAATTCCCAGGCTAGATGGAAACATTCTCAAATAGCAATGTTTTTTCATCCCCTATGCCATCAACAAGCAGGCATAATGGACATTTCCAGTGTCTTTAAACTCAGTAATGCCAAATGGGGCTTCTTAGTAAAGCTGAAAAAAAGGGAATTTGATATTTTTATTTATGTAAGTCTCATATTAGAGAGATTTGTTCAAAGAGTTGATGCATTGCTTCAGTGAGTAAAAGTATGTTCTCAAGGTAACTGGAATAGCTTAAAGAGTGCTACGCACTGAAACACATCTGGGGAGTAGAAATCGTGTGTCAGCAGTTACTGCTTCAAACAGATGGAGAATGAGAAGGGAGAAAGAAATAAAAAGACTGGCCTAAAAGGCTTACCTGGGGGTCAGAGAACCATTAGGAGATCCAGACTTCCCTGAATCCTGCACTTGTGTCTGCCCTAGGTGACACTGCTGCAATCAAGGGCTGCATCTCCAGTGTGAGTCACATATGGCACCATGTGTGGATGAGCGTCCATCCAGCAGTGACCTGCTCACTTATTTGTGTAACAGGCGCTGTCCGGTCTGTGTAGGGAGACTGGGCAGTGTGGGTTTGCTCTGTTGAGCGTGCCTTTTGGTGTGATGTTTCCATACTTTTCTGAGTACGAAGGGAAAGCAAGATGGGGCCAGTTGAAGCAGTTTTGCAGCCGGGCGCTTTCTCTCTGTTGCTGTGTGGGAAGTTGGGAGGAGGCTCCTCACGAGAAGTGGAGTGAGGCAACAGCTGCACACAAAAGTATGAAAGATGTTGTCTCATCAAAACCACCATTTTACCACCAGCTGAAGGCATTACAAAAGATTGCTGGTAGCTGACGTCTTATGCAGGAAGACAGGTTAAATTATCACAGTGTTCCTCGTGGCCTCCCAGGCAATGAATCTGGGAAGCAGTGAGGTGGGTTGTTGCTTTCACCGTGGAGGAATTCATCACAGTAGCCAAATTAATGACTGCTTTTCAAAAGTTTCTCCTGCTATCTGAAGGACTGATTTGCTGCCTGTTGTTTGTTATCTGTGGCATTTTTAAGCTTCATCCAGGTGAGTATATTGCTTTGTGTATTTAATGCCTGAATGCAGCCTTCCTAACCTTCATGCTGTTCATCGCTTTGCTTTCTTCTTTCACTGGGCTTGATGATGATATTGTAACAATCTACCCAGCTAAAAGCCTGTTATTCATGTCCCTTGTGGCTATATTAGGGTGAGTTCCCTCTACTCCTTCGAATGGGCATGCTTGCAAGTTGACCTTGTGGCAGGAGCAGTAAGGCTGTGACATTTCCTTGGTATTTTAGGCTGTGCAGTCTGTGTTTGGAGATGTAGCATAAGGCTCTCTACAGCACTAGGGAACAGGGAACGAAGTGAACAGGTCAGAAGAGTGGCTGCAAAGGAGCTTGTAAAGTCCTAACTGGAAGGTGTGACTAACTGATTTGCTTTGTTGTCAGAGTTAGGTGAATACACAAATACACACCCTGAGCTGGGTTTAGTCAGTATAGATTACTGCCAGCACTATCCTGAGGTTATCACTTACATTTTCTTCTCTATGTGTTTCTATCACCTGTCACAAGCTGAGATCTGAGGAACAACAGTCAGAAGGCTGCCAGGGCAGGGGCTGGTTGCAAAATGCAGTGGGTGAAATTAAACCCTCAGGAAACCTTACTGAGTAGAAGGGTGTTGGTTGTGTTCCCTGGCACATCTGAAAAATGTATTAATAGAATAAATGCAGTGGCATGACTGACAATGAATATGAGTATCTTTTACCATAGAATATCAAGTTTTCTAACTCATATGAATTAATCTGAGCCTTTCACCAGCTTTGTATACAGCTTTTGCTACTGATGCATCTGAATACTTGCTGTTGTCTTCAACTCTGATGTGTCCAGGCCACACCAAGATCCGCAGACTTCAACAAATGAGATGTCTCCTTCAGAGTCAGAGAGCCAGCTCTGCATCCTACCTGTATTTGGGAAGAAATAAAAAAAGAAAGAGAGGGGAGGGAGTGGAGGGAGGCTGTGATTTAGGGCATATTCAGGGAATCAAAACACACAAATAAGTAAACAAATAAACAAACCAATATTTTCATCCATTGCTGCCCTGGTTAGAAAGCCAGGACAATTGTCTGTGGCATGCAAGCAGCTCCCAAGCTACTGTTCAGCACAGCCGTGTCCCCAGCCTAATTAATTGGTCACAGGTGCAGATGGGCCCATTAATTGTACCAATGTATCACTTTTGACCAGTCCCAGTCATGCCTACACGTGGGGAACAATGCAACTTGTGCAGCTTTTTGTGGCAGCTTTACAAGGAGAGTGGATAAATCATGACGGCCCAGTTCTGCCATCTCTGTTCTCGGAGCAAGATGCCTTGTAAGGAGAAGTGTTTGAAGCGCCAGGGCTAATGGTGAGTAAAATACTCTCAGCATGAGTAAGTATTACTGAACTGCAGATTAGCACACTGTGCCAAGCACTTATCTAAAATTAAGTGTTTTCCTCTACTTACACCCTGAGATTTTTGTCTCCTATTATGTTTGTTTTGTTTGCTTTTTCTTTTTTTCTGTGTGTATTCAAATACTGATAAGAGAGAAGTCTACACAGAGTCCAAGGGATGGATAAGGTCTGAGTAGCACAGTAAAATAAAAGCACCTGGGTGGAGCTCAGCTGTTAAATCTTAAGGCTATACTTAACCTGGTTTGAAGTACTCAGGTACCTAGGCAAGGAAACAAATTTACAATGGCTTGGTTGGAGTTCCCTCTCCAGCAAGAGCTAGAATAAGCAAAACATAGCCTGAAACAAGGCCAGATACCCCTGGGACATACCGAAAGGGACCTTGTGCAAATCGAAACAGTTCTGTGTAATTAAATTAATGCAGATCCCCTTTGGCACGGGGTTGCTGAAGGCAGCCTGCACGCAGACACCAAGTCCCACCACAGGACCAAATGCCCTTTTGTCACTGCTGATTTTGGTGGGGCAGTGGCTGCTGACATGGTTGCTCTTGCTTCGCCACTCTCCATTGGGGAAACCACACCTACCCCTTGGTCAGACCTCCCCAGCCCTGTCCTGCCTCACAGCTCCCCTGCCAGCCCTGCTTTGGCTGCTCTCCTTGATAGCACTGTTCCCCAGGGGCCATTTCAGTGTCTGGTACCCTCCCGCTGTGCCACACAAGGCAGGCTCCCATTTGTCTTTCCTCCCAGAACTGGGAAGTCCTACGTCTGCTGGCAGTGTGTTTGGGCAAAAGGAGCAGGGCTGGAGGCTGGTGTGCTACAGCTGAAGCAAAGGGAGGGTGGAGACAACTGTCGGTGCAGCAGCCCTTTTGTCAGGATCCTGTCTTCATCCTCATCCTTTTCCTCCCCAGCAGCTGGCTTGGTTTACCAGCGGTCTGGTAGAGGCAAACTAGGAAATGGGGCTGCAGGTGTTTTCCTGTGGTTGACAATCTGCTGCCTGAAGGAAATTATTACTTTGCCTATGTCCAGAGTCAGCTCTGAAGTGAGGGTGAAGATTTCAGCTTCTTCTGCTGGCCTGTTTGGAGGTCGGGAGGTGACTTCAGTAGCATATGCAGGCACCTGAACACGGTAGGGAAGCTAACAGAAGCACTGCTTTTTGACCTCGCCCATAAACATGTGGCATTTTTCAGTCCTTGTAGGCAGAATAGTGAGTGGAGCAGCTCACTGCTTGTGCTGAGCATCCTCTGAGATGCCTGATGACCGTGGATCACATGCTTCAGGCCAGGGTAATCAACAAAGCTGAGGACAGCAAGAAAGTTTCCCTCCAGGGTCCAATGGGTGTTGGTGTTCCATCTTTTTATGGGCAAGAGAGGTTCGGCTGCTGGGGTCACCTGTACACATATGGCAAACAGGCTCAGACACTGGAGAGCCACCAGGCGGTGGTGATGCCTCCTCCTTGCTCTCCACGGGTGCCCCATAATTTGTCTTTTGGAGGAGTGATGCATACTTGTAGCATCAGGATATTTGGATGAAACTGGGAAATGAGATGGCACCAGGCTAGATTCTCTAACTATCCATGCTGCCACTAAGTTATATTTTTTTGCAATGTAGCATAGGCTATATCTGCAAGCCTAAAGGGAAAAAAACTGCTACCAGCCCTCTACATTACACCTCCTGCAGACCTTGTGCAGCAACTATCTTCAAATACCTTTTTAAAAAGTATGTTCAGGTCTTGTTTTTAAATGAAGGCTCTTGACCTTGATCACTTGAGAATACATGTCTGAATTCAAAATGAACTGCTTGAATCTTGTTTAAAATATTGCCATACATTATTTAATGCAGAAAGATATTTTAGAATGTGATTTATATGAAAACCACTACAAAATTGAATTGTATATTAATATATAAAAATAAAAACTCTATATTAATGTAATTAAAACAACCCTTTAATTGCTTTGGAAAGTATTTAATGGTTGACAAGTTAAAAGGCAAACAAAGTAACATTTTCAGACAAACATGGTTTTGGCCTTTCCTTGGGTGGTGTAGGTGTCAGTGTTAGTGAGCTGTTCCTTTTGTACGCCTGTATGGTTTTAGTCAAACAGCAAGTATGATGGAGGTATCATGTCAGAATTGGATGAGTTTGTTAATAAAAATTATTCCTCAAAAGTGTTTCTGAGAAATTAAAAAAAAAATGGCAGTCTGGTGTTCCTTCACATTTATCCAAAATCTATGTGTAAATTCAGAAATACAGCAAGCTGAAGAGTATTTTATAAATGTACATGTGAATACCTATACACATGTATACATGTGTGTCTGCATATAAGTATGTGTTTATCTTTAATGGTATATATGTTGTAAAATTTCACATGGCGTTTCCCAAGAAGCCTCAGGAGCATAGAATATGTTTCTGTAAGGTTATAAAAAACTCATAGGGAAAAGCTTGCAAAAACCTTTCATGTAAATTAATAACAATATTGGAGATTTTACTCTTCAATGCAACTCACCTCAACATGGAGATTTTCAGTTTTGCAAGGAGCGTTCTCTCTCTGCTCTTTCACTCTTTCATGCATGCACACATACAGATATACCTTCTCGTATGATGTGACTCCAAATTACTAGATACAAGTACTCTAATGTTAAAAGACCATCTCCTTATCTCTTTCGTGTTGCAAATAATTTGATGTAAATATCCTAAGCAAATCAATCTGTATTATACACTGATGTAGTATATGCATGTGAAAGACTGGAGGAATGCATCACAACAAAGCTGGGTGGATGTTATAGTAGACCACATATGGTCTTCTAGTACCTCAGTGTGTTCTCACCCATAATTTTGCTCAGCAGTCATCAGGAAATTATTCAGAGGTATGTGAAAGCCAAAAGTATGGTGAACTGTGGATCAATGGAGATTATAAGGATCTGGTTTCTTCTTGCTGATTGATTTTTTTTTTTTTTAATTCAAAATAAAAAATCAATTTGTTGCCAATGCACTCTTAAGGTGGTTGCTTTTGCTGCTATTCCTTTGACGAAGTATTTGAGGGAATGTCGTGGTTTAACCGCAGACAGCAATAATCCCCACACAGCCGCTCGCTCATTCCCCCCAGTGGGACAGGGAGAGAATTGGGAGGGTAAAAGCGAGAAAACTTGTGGGTTGAGATAAAGACAGTTTAATATATAATACAAAAGCCACACACAAGTGAAGTAAATCAAGGAATTCATTCACTGCTTCCCATCGGCAGGCAGGTGTTCAGCCATCTCCAGGAAAGCAGGGCTCCATCATGTGTAATGGTTACTTGGGAAGATAGAGGCCATCACCCCAAATGTCCCTCCCTTCCTTCTTGTTCGCCCAGCTTTTAATGCTGAGCATGACATCATGTGACATGGAATATCCCTTTGGTCTGTTAGGGTCAGCTGTCCCACATGTGTCCCCTGCCAGCATCTTGTGCACCCCAGCCTACTCGTTGGTGGGGGGTGTGAGAAGCAAAAAAGGCCTTGGCTCTTTGCAAGCACTGCTCACCAGTAACGAAAACATCCCTGTGTTATCAACATTGTTTTCAGCACAAATCCAAACACAGTCCCATACTAGCTACTATGAAGAAAATTAACTCTATCCCAGTTAACAGAGCAACTGGGGTAGTTTCCAGTGTGTTTTCACAGCTAGCTGAATGCACGTGAGGGTCTTGCCCATTCCTGGTTGTTCTGCTGATTAATGAGACCTTCCTTTTTTTTTGCTGCAACACTTCTTGGACTTTTTTCTCTCAAGCTTCTCCAAAGTATAGCTGCTGCTAGAGCACCCCATTTTCATACTTACAGCCCATAACCCCTCAAGAACATTGGAAACACTGCAGAGGAATAATTTGTATGCCCAGGTAAGTTGCATAACTTGGAGTTGGATCCTGAAAATGTGCAAAAGGTTCTGTGGGAAACCTTATGCTGGGGTCTTGCCAGGTAAAAGAAATTAGGCTGTGAGGCTTGGAGGCAGGAAGGTTGCTGGGAAAAAAGGGCACTGGAGTAAATGCCCTTTGCATTATGCACATGTGCATGTAACCTAAACTGAACTGCTGGGATTTCTTACAGTATAGCAAGTTATGTGTCATATCTTTTGTTATCCTCTCTGTGGGTCTTTCACTTTTTTCCCCTCACCTGCAGTACAACAGTTCATTTTTCTATGCTTATGGTTGCCACCTCATGCAGGAGAATAAAATATATGATTTCCAGTGTAATCCTGCCAATGGAGTTTTGGCCACCATGCAAAACAGTCCAGGTCCAGACTGAAAAACACTCATAAGCTAGAGGATGGGCTTCCTTCCACTGACATTTCCAAAAACAGAGATTGTCAATTGGAAACGTGCTATGCAGCTGTGTTTATTCCTTGGAAGGGTTTGGGCAGAGTTCTGAAAGCATCCACAGCCCTGGGGTGGGAGTGAACAAACACAGGGCTTCTTGAAATCCCTGCCGGCTTATTTGGTCTGTGCTTACAGCCTGTGTGGTTTTGTTGCTGCCAGCTGGAGGTGCACAGCTTTTTTTTTAGCCACAAGCATCCAATCTCTGCTCCTTTTGTAGTTTGCACAGAGGAGCTGTGCTTATGGCCCATCCAGAAAGCTCAAGGATCAGATAACACCTTTCTCATTCCTTACTTGTAAATCATCCAGGACAGATAGTGTTTACCACCAGATTTAAGAACTGTTCTTATTATGGTGTCTGCAGATTGGATTGATGGCAAAAATAAGTTGGACATAGAAAAACAGACACCCCTCTGGCTTTTCAAAGCAGCAGAGAAGCTGCCACCTGGAAACCATCAGGGATGTGTACCTTTCTCTTCTGTATTGAGCTAAAGGGCAGTTACTCTCCTATTAGCTTTTCTGTGAGCTGACTTTCTGTGTATTGATTTTATGACCTTTCAACTGCTGTCTGTCAGTCTTCTTCACTGGCAGCTTTATGAGGATCAGTTGTACGGTCAAAGCTCAGGAAAGGTTTGTATCTGTGGATCTTTCAGAGCCAGATGGGTTCACAAAATCCTCAGGGCCGGATGACGATATCATTTCCTACCTCCAGCAGCACTGTACTTCACAGGTCAACCTAATGCAGCTGCTCAGAGAATGAGATGAATTCCGGCCACAGAATTAGCCTTTAGTGTCCATTTCTGCTCTTAGGGAAGTTAGGGGGAAATTCCTCCAGAATAAGGGTGGCTACCTGTGTGCGGACATTTGTTCATGCACTCGTCTACTGAAATCTGTCTGCATGCCACTTACGTTGAATTCTGCACCTAAAAACAGCTTTCTTAGTGGAAATGAGAAGTTTGCATTGTTCATATTTGTTCCTTTATCCTTGACTGATTTATTTCTGTCTGTCAGCAGCAACAAAGCCTCATTGTTTTGGTGCTCTGACTTGGATGCTTTAAATGGATCCTATTTTCAGAAACTGCTGAGCCTCCAAGCCCTTGGGATGTCTGCTCATTAGGGTGCTTCACCTTGGCTAGCCCAAGAAGGTGGCAGTTGCACCCTCTCCCCATAGTAATATTGGCCTTAGATGCAGCTTACTACAACTTAATAATTCAAGCCCACCTCATTTGTGATTGTCAGGGAGAAGAGATAGTAGATTGCTCTTTAGATATTCATCTTGGCTTTTTTTGTAGAAAGTAATGCCACTTCTTTGCCAAGTGATCACTTACTTTTGTTCATTCTCATCCTGCTGACCATTCCTCCTCCATTCACCAGGTTCACAAACAACCTCATTTTTCATATCTGCTTCTCCATTGCTGACAATTCAGGCTCCTGCCTGTTGCTCTCCCTCAGCAACAAGCTCATTCATATTCCATATTCAAAACCCACAAGGTGATTCATTCAACAGAAAAGTGCTTTTGCTTTACACTGTTTGTCTGAGACTGACCTGGAGGATGACATTATAAAGGAGCTCTTACATCTGAATTGCTTTGTCCTCAGCAAAGTCAGTAGAAAATGGCAAAGAGCTTTTGGTCTTGAGGGGGTGTTAGCTGTTTCTCCAGTCTCTCTTCTCACCGATCTCAGCTCTTTGCTTCCTTCTGTTGCATGGGGTGTACCAGTTTCAGTTTTTAGGCTGACGACGGAGATTTTTGAAAAGGACAGTTTGCTACAGTCAACTTTCACAAAAAGCCCCAACAGAATGGAGGTGGTATCCAGGTATGAAAAGAGGGGGGATGAGCTAGACACTGGAAATGTAAATCACGAGAATGCTGCCACTCTAATTTTGCCTATTCAAGAGGTTCCAGACTGTGCATTATTCAGATGATTAACATTAATGGGAAAATTCACTTCTCAATGGTAGTATTTGACTTATAAACTTCACATTATTATCTAAATTCTCTGTTATTTATTCAGGCCGATATTCCAAATCTAGATACATACCATTTTTGATGCACGTCACCAAAAGGGAACAACCAAAGATCAGTCTGATTTTTCTCTTCCACATATTAATGTGAAACAATTGCTCCAGTGTGCCCTCTGTTTTTCCAGATTCACTCATCTGTCTTTTAATTTCAATCATATTCTGTATCCATGCAATCAAGACCTCAGTCAAGCCCATTGACTACTGCTGATGTCGGCATCGAGATTTATAAAGCTGCAAAATACTACTGTGAGGGCTAAAAGACTCGGGTCATAATGAGTCTCAATGGATATCATAATAGAGATTATCAAGTGCTTGCTCGTGACATAAAAATGGCTTTTCTTTCAGTGTAATATTCAGGAAAAGGAGTTTAAATTTGAGATCTAGAAGAAAACTGTCCTCAGTAGTGTGATCAGAAAAGCTTGTGAGCTTTCCTTGCACCCAGTACAGTTCACTGATATTGAATATAAGTCCAGAGTAATACAACTGGTTGATAGAGCAAAGTTTGGTTTGTTATAGAAAAAAGTGAAAAATGGGATTAGAAGTGGCAAACAAACACAAACAGGTGAAACAGGTGTCAAACTCTTGGTGTCTTAACGCTGTTGAAAACTGGGACTTTTTTGGTGTTAGCAAGTCAAAGGTATAAACAGGGTTTGGTGGAGTGGAGTACTCGTCTTGAAAAACCACTGGAACTCAGAATTTAGAAACTCTTTCAAAGCAGGTGAGGAAGGAGAGAGGAGGAGAATATAAAGGAAGCAGGAGTGGTTTTTACTTTAGGAGTGGTGAACTATAGATAATACCTGTGACTAATTTACTGATTAGGTAATAGTTTGCGACCTATGCCACGTCTGGCCACAGTTGAGATTGTTAGGATCTTCTGGTGTCTGCCGTTTCAAAAGGATTTTGGAAAGCCAAAGAGGAAACAAAGGAGGTGAGAGTGAATGTTTCTTGAGGGCTTGGGAAGCTGGTCTCGAAACAAGACTTAAGTGTCTCGGTTAGTTTTATCAGCAACGAGAATCAAGAGTTGACAGGTTTACAGTGCAGAGGTTCCTCCAAGGAGAGAGAGTAATGAGGTCTAGACAAGTGTGTGACATGATCTTGTAGCTGGAAGCTAAAATTACACTAGTGGAGACAGCAAATAAAGCACAGATTTTTAACTAGGAGCTGTGCGTAACAACATAGCAAAAACCCCACAGATTTTTCCCCATCCTCCTCCTGACATTCATGTCACTTCTTTGGAAAGTGTACTTCAGGTATGAGATACTGGTTCCAGTACAAGACTAGGCAGATGAGCATTACTCACTTTTAAAATACAGAGAGCCATACTGGATCGATTAATTTCTGCTTTTTTGTGGCCTTCAGCTCTGTGGATGTATTACGCTCACTCCTTTCAATCACAAAGTATTCAGAGATCAGGATCATTCTGTATTATTTGTTCAGATATAGTATCTTCCCTCTGTGTCATGAATGTAGGATATAAAAGTGATAGATACTCTCCTCATTACTTCTTTAGCATTCAGGTCCCTCTCCCATGACCTCAGGGTTTAGGACTGAGATTGCAGGTGCTGCTTTGTCATGCAGTCTATAACTTTCATCACTGTCTTATCATTTAAATGTAGGATTTCAGTTTCAGATGTGGATGTTAACACAGGATTTAGACATAATGCCATCATTCCTGCCATGCAGACATTGGCAGAATGTTAAACAGTGCTTAACAGAGTGTGGTCTTTTTCATGGCTCATGCATTTGCTGTCACCTAAATTCTAAACTCCTAGACCTTGGGCACTAACCTTGAGGTATCATTGCCCTGTGGTTAATGAATACAATGTCATCATTTCTGGCACTAAATGACCAGTTACATTCTGTACAATACAAACTCATTTCTACATTACAGTTTCTCTTAGAGGGAAAAAAGAAAATCTAATTTCATAAGTGTATTCCCCTGTTGCTATTATTTACTTGTTTATGCGAAGTGATACAGTAAAGACTGGAAAAAAACATTTTAAATTCTAGATATGAGGCAAAAAGATGCAAACAGTGTCTAAAATTGTAAGGGGAACACAAAATAGATATTACACTTACTTAGCTGTTCTTTAGTTTCGTAATTTAGATTGAAGTCTGGGAAGCTTTCCTCTTAGATGGACATGGGATAGATCCCTGGTACACAGGAAGTTAATTGTAGGGACAAAGGTGTCCTTGTCTCAGGCTTGGCCATTTATCGTGTATTCTACCTCAAAGTGAAATCCAGTAATTTAATCCTTGCAGAGGAAAGTGTGGAGGAATTAGCATACCAAGGTTTTCTGACAACGATGCTGTAGAAGTCTTGGCCAGAGGGAGGTAGAGCAAACAGGCATTTTGACAGCAGGAGATAAGTAGGGAGAGGATATAAGCTTGAAGAGGAAGATGTGAGGAGTGAAATCAGAACAGAGGACAGCTGATTTGGGGAGTCAGGGCATCTCATGTAACCTCTTTTTCTTGCCTGTTGGGTTGAACGTTGCACTGGCCACTCACCAAAGTGAAAGAGCTGCCAAGTCAGTTCAAGCAGTAGCTGTACAAAGAAGGAGCCTTATGAAGGTATCCTGGCTGTGCAGCCGTTGCTCTCACAGTAATTGAGCACACCAGGAGGTACAGGCAGACCTGAGCTGCCTGGGTCGAAGCCTAGAGATGGAAGCGTAGGCAGGAGCGGGAAGAGACCTCCAAGCAGTGCAGAAGGAGCCAGACCCACTCAGGGTGCAGAGCAGCACTGCAAACAGGGTGGCACCAAGCTGATGAAGCCCACTTTGAGGATGCACAAGCACTCCCCGTTCTGTCATGGGCTGCTTTGGCTGCTTGGATTTACAGCCTGATAGCAGTTCTTTTAAAGCAGTTTATGTATGTGGGATATACACGTACTCCCCATTTCTGTGTGCCCTTTTCCTAGAGAGTAGGCATCTGTGACTTTACAGCACTGTACTGCTTGAGTTGTGCCACTTCCATCTCCCTTCTTTAAACTGAGGAGCTACAGAAACTGGGGCAACAGGGCTCATACGTTTCACCTGAGAGATTTCTAATGTACTGGGGAGGAGAAGGGAATCTGTGTGGGTCCTGATTCATAGCCAATTTAAGCCCAAAGGAAAGATTTAAATTGATTATAACAGAGTTTAAATCTGGTCTGTAATACCTACTAAACAACAAATCATGTTGTGATCCTTTTAAGTCATCACCGTTGCATACAATCAGGGCAATTATTCTTATTTATTATCCCTTCCACTTAAACCTTTTGGGGATAGCAATGCATTCAGTTTCAGTGATAAAGAAAATACTGCACTCAATGGCTTTGGAAAACCACTAGAAAAAAGGATTTGTGTTGACTCAGTTTATATCTTGCTAAGTAGCTATTGTGGAACAGGAGTGATTTACTGAAAAGTTGTGGAGAAAACCAGATCACGGTAGACTTGGTATTTCATAGCTAAATCATGGAGAAAAAGCTCAGAAGGTTTTCTTCACTAGAACTCAGTTTCAATACGAACACGATTACCTGGAGTAGGCCACTCTGGGGACTAGAGGAGCAAATTCTTTAGTATTTTCAAAATTGGTGATTGAAGCTGCACTTTAGCTAAGACAGAAGCTCGTTTGTTCTTCAAGCACAGGTTTTACCTTCTCCACTAAGACTACGACATCCTTGGGGCTGGTCTCTGCAGCCTCGTTCCTCATTGTCATCTTAACTGTCCAAAACTGCCTCTAACATTTGAATGAAAAAACACAAGAACAAATCACATAGCAGAGTTCCTCGCATCTTTCGCCATATGTTCTATTTTTAGTATACATAGCCACTATTATCTGAAATACTATCAACCATAGAAACATTTGTTGTGTTACAGTTAGTGCTCAGTACAGTTACAAAAATAAACTAACCTGTGTATTTCAGAACAGTAGAGTCATCCTACAATATGAAGGCCTTGGCCATGTGTCCTCAGCCTTGCAGGACAGTTTGGGAGTAGATGACTGCTTGGTGAGTTTGTTTTTCAAACAGTATTGTTTAAAACCCACGGGCATCAGAAATACGGAGACTACTGCAGCTAACCTCCCTGTATGGGCCTCATGCCACAGTAGCAAAGCACCTCATATTTTCTCCCCCCTGAGAGATCTGTTTTGTCCTCACAGCAGACTTGGAAGTTCCCTGCTTTCGCTCACAGGGAATGAGATACTGCGATACTGCGTGGAAGTGAGACAAGAAAGTCCTGGATAAGCGGACTGCCTTTCATCTCCCTGTTGGCTAAATGTGGACTTATATCTTGATATTTGCTTCTCAGCCTCCTTCAATACAGAGTTTAAAGCATGCTCTGGATAGGTATCTATCTTTGGAGGGCAGCAGAAATATATTTTTCTGTGGAATGATCCTTCTCACTGAATTGTTTTCTGAATTGAAACCTAGCTTTTTCCAGAAAGCTAGTGCTCGTAGCTATTTTTTCATATGTTCATTAAAGGCAGCTTCACTATTATACAAATCCACACATAGTCTGTAAATTGTAAGTCTTCTTTTTGCACAGGCTTATATGATTGGGAAGGGGTCAGGTGTAACAGCACCTTTGCTTTTCTTTGAGCAGCTGCTTCCTAACTTCTCTGAGGATAAAGGCAAAAGCATCAATCCTCACATGCTCTGACAGATACTTATTTTGGCCATTCAATAAATTGCCAACAAGGGACATCACAGCTGGTTCTGAAGGGTTTAAGCTCTTGCTGGCTTGGAGTGCTGACAGGTGACCCTGCTGTGCAAATCATCTCCCCTCAGGCAAATCCATTCTCCTCAGCAGAAGCTATTTTACAGTTTTGAGCGACTAAGTTTCAAGGATCCATGAAGCTAGCAACCCCATGCTGTTAGTCATGTGTGAACACTCCTTATGAATTACCTTTCAAAACAAAGTTTGAAAAGTGTACTTAGGCAAAATGGGGTCTTACAGTTAAAGTGGAGTTTGCACTGTGGCTGAGGAGACTCCAGTCAGTGTGCAGATGCATCTCCAAAATGACTTTGCTTACCCCTTGCTCAGAAATCCTGTGATATTCATACTTCAGAAGCACTTTTGCTGCCTGAGGAATGGGCAATATTTTCCCCTTACAATCTAACCTTGAAGGCTTCAAGGCAAAGCGTTTCCTTGACAAAGGCAAAAGACTTTATTTTGCCTGACTAAGGACCTTAACGTATGCAATCTTGTAAGCTGGCTCAGGTTTTAATACTTACAGAACTGAAATGCCTTATGAATTACAGACTGACATCTCCTTTATCAAATTAAATGACTATGTTGGACTCATTCACGGAATGTTTCTTAGCATCAAACTCACTCTGCTTTATATTTTCATCAAGAGCTGATCCATAGTGTTCTGGTTTATCCTCACTGGTAGCCATTTAACTCTTTTTATTACAAAAACTTCGCATGATGCCATGTTAAACATTCTCTCCTATACTATAAAGATTGCTTTAAGATAAATACTGGTATTTTAAAAATTATTTGAATTTTGTTTCTAGCTTCATCTACCACTTTAGTAGTAATGCACAGTGCTTTAAGATACATGAAACCATCTTTAGGTTCCTGGAGGGATGAATTTAGAGAGTACTTTGAAAACTCATCTGACAGATTTACTGGTAGCAATAAAGTAAAGCAGATAAAAACCATCATAAGTAAATCCACCCTTTTATTAAGGAGGTTCATATTTCAAACTCTTTTGCGAAATTGCTTTGCAGCCCTTCAGTCCAAAATTCATCTGATGTAAATGAACACCTTCATAGTGATACACAATAAGATGTGTAGTTTTATACCAGGTCTGTTCTCACATATCAGTTGCACAGTCTTTCTTCAGAGCATGTATATGTAATTCCACTAATTTTGGAGGGAGATCCTTGTAGCTCAACACCAGAAATCACCAAGTTTTGATCAAAAATACCGCTCATCAGAAGCAATTGGAGTTTAATGTGTTACCTCTTTTCAGTTCCTCTAGGGTCACTGATCTCTGAGTACTTTCCAATTACAAAATAAATATATGAGCTTGCAACACTCCTAAAATTATTCTTTCTTAGATGCATACATATCTCAACGGTCACTAACCTGACTTGGCACCAGGATGCCCATTAGATTTCACTGTCTTTTAATTTCCAGGATTTTTCCCTTAACATAGTTGATCTCAGAACTCATTTGAAGAATTAATTTCCTTGCTTTTTGTGTTTTGACAGTAACTAGGAGTGGCATCTTGGCATTTGATGGTGAAAATTTGTCACTGTGATTCTCCTTTAAGGTCACTCTCTGTAACTCCTACAGCTTGCCAGGAAAGACTCCCAAGGTTTCTGAAACAGTTGATAGCATAAGGGATTTACTGCACAGGTACTGGTGAGGAAGAGCCCTGCTCATTCTAAGATGTGCTTCAGTCTCCCCTCAGGAACTCATGTATTTTTTTCTGTACCAGTTACTTCAGGTCTACAATTTTCCACATTTGGTCTCGGACCATTTACCATTTTGAGAAGGGTTCACTTCAGCTTGTTTGAATTCCAGGAACTCATACCCAAACCAAGGAAATAACTCTGCTTTCAATACGTTTCCATACCTGCACCTCAGATTTTTTGTTGTTGTTGTTGCAGGCAGAGATACAATTCAAGATTGTAGGAGCATTTTTTTTTTTTCACGGTTGGTGTGTTTTGTGACAATAAGAGCCAGAAACAGAAGAAATTCATGGACTGAGCACTGTCTCCTGCTACTCCAGCACCTGCAGCCAACAGCTGCGATCAGAAAATTTTCAGTTTCTATAGTATTCCATTAAGAGATAAGTCCTGAAGTAAATTGGTTCAGAAGGCGGCAGGCATTGAAAATGGAAAATTGTCTTAATCCAGCAGTTCCAGTTCAATTACAGTGTGAATTGCTGAGATACTTTCATAGAGTTATAGAAAATCCCTCAAACAACAAAACAAAGCATAAGATTATTCATAAATGCCACATGGCTATATTTTGTGTTATAAACACTGGGCTACACTGTAATCAGAAGTATTTTTAAAGCAAATAAAAATGTTGCTTCTGCAAACATAGGTGCTTAAATATTAATCAGAGCTCTACCACAATCCAGCTGAAACACTTAACAATTTTCTGGCTGTCCCTCACTGTAATTCTGACAGTTGTAGTGAAATGTTGGTGTCAGCCCTGCTTGTCAGTGGCCTGGGAGACTGCAGCAGGTGTTGTTCCCTTTTAAAAACAATGATACACCAGCAATCAATTTATTCCCATCTGGAAGTGTGGCAAGTCCTACGTAAATGCAAAGAGCAAAGTACAAAGAGGCAACGTGACCCATCCTTTGCAGGCATGGTGTGTAACCACCTCTCTCCCTCGGCTCAAGGCAGCCACTAGAAATACTGATGTGTGGTCTGAAGCCACCTTCCAAGCCCACTGCCACAGGTAGGGTCCAGTCTGAGAATATCTCATGTCTGAACTCTGGGATTTTCCCTTTATGGTAAAAAGATGGGCCACAGGCTATTGATACGTATTTTCTGTAATTAAATGACATTTGAACATAACTACTTCTGCAGCCCATCTAGACTTACTGCAAAGTGTGTGAAACTATTTTAGCCCTGAAACTTTATCTAGAGATCATTTTATAGGCTTGCCAGAGATGAGAAACAAACAAAAATTATATTTACCTCTAATTCTATTTGTATTATTAGGCCTTGAGCACAGAGGAAGGAAGCAAGAAGGCTATTTAGTTGTACCGCCCTAACCAAAGGCATACCTCTGCGTATAAACAATACAAATTCCTCAAATGGCAAGCCTTTAACCTTTCCCTGGGTGGGTACCAACTTCCTGTGGTTTATTTTTCTACTGAAAAAGTCTTCTTTTTACAATGCCATACTCCCTTGAATATTTTTGGTACATTTGAGACTGTGTTAATGTGAAAAAAAAAACCCCATGCATAATTCAATTTTTTTATGGATTAAAAATGAAATTAAAAACCACCTATGAAAGGATAGATGGATTTTTCTTTTTTTGGGGTCTAAATGATAAATTTTCTGGGAAGAGCACTGCACTGTTTGGACCAAGATTTCCAGTACATTGAGATACAAAAATATCCAAAGTTTTTTGTGAACTACCTGTAATATTACTTCTGTCTGAGAGGGGCCCAAATACTTGTATGCATTTAACATAGGAGCATTTCTTTTCCTCAACTACCTCAATTTTTGAAAGCCTATTCCATTTTGTATTATGAACTGGAAGGTACATTTTAAAAGTAATGAAAAGATATTGGCTGGAAGATTGTGTGTGCCAGCTGTGGGGGCTTGTTCTCTCAGCAGAAGGAGATAGATTATTAGGTGGCTTAAGCACGGCTGACATGAAGCACCCGTGTTTGTCTGTTTCACTGCTGTTGTAGCACTCAGAAACCACAAGTGAAACGGGACCACTGGCTATGATAACACTAATCAGTGAATTTTACCTTCTCTCCCATTCATCCTGGCTAGAGGTTGGCCAGGCATGTTGCAAGTCCTCTGGGGCTTCCTTCCAGGAGACATGCAGGCACAGGGAAGCTCCTCTGTGCCCAGCTCTCGCTTGGATATGAAGGCAAGTTGCTGCTGGAGCAAGGTGCCATGTGCCCCAGCTGAGACATGGCCTCTGTGTAATGTGCAATGCAGATGCAGCCTGATACCTCTGTATTACAGACAGGCATTTGAGAACCACAGCATGGCTGAGGCTGGCTGGGACCTCTGGAGTTCATCTCGGCCAACACCTCCACCTGCTGAAGCAGGGACACCTACGGCTGGTTGCCCAGGACCATGTCCAGATGGCTTTTGAGTATCTCCAAGGATGGAGACTCCACCACCTCTCTGGGCAACCTGTGCCAGTGCTCAGTCAGCCTCAGAGTTAAAAAGTGTTTCCTGATGTTCAGAGGGAACCTCCTGTGCTTTGGTTTGTGCCCATTGCCTCTGCACCTGTCACTGGGCACTTTCATGAAGTCCCCCCAAGCCTGCTCTTCTCCGGGTTGGATAGCCCCAGCTCTCTGACTTTCCATGCAGGAGAGGTGCTCCAGTCCCTGGCCATTCCCTGGATTCTCTCCAGTATGTCCATTATTTCTCTCAGACTGGGGAGCCCAGAACTGGAGGCAGTTGGCCCTCACTCAGTGCTATCCCTGTTACAGCACCTTAGTCCCAAACGGCTGGCAGTGATGCAGAGGCCCAGCCCTCTGGGGCTTCTCCACCTCAGCACCGTGAGGCACCAGAGAGGAGCCCGGGGCGCTGATTCTCTCCCATGGCGATGGGGAGGTGGGGTTGGAGACCTGTTTGTGGGGCTCATGCTGAATGCTGTGTGGGGCAGGATGGCCTAGCAGGAGCGCTCTGCTCATACCCTACCCTGGAGGAGATGGTGACTGGCCTTCTGAGCAGTGTGTGGTGCTTGGGCAATCCATGGCGGCTTGCCACCAGATGGCCTAGTGCAGTGCTGGGCTGGCTGCTGCCATCCTTTCTGAGCAAGGGGATGAGCTGTGGGGGCATCACGGGGAAGCAGCTGTGTTTCCTCTTTTTCCCTTCTTCCAGCCTCTGAAAGTATCAGCAGCAGTCTGACCATCCATGCAGCCTCATTTCTCTGTTCTTCCTCCTCTTCTGTCCAATCTCCTGAGATGTCTTTGCCCCTCCATTTTCCCAAAAAAAAGCAACTGCCATCCCCTTCACTCCAGCCCTCTCCTTCCCTCTCTCCCTGGGAGCCTTGATTTTTTTTTTTTTTTAAGGATGAGAAAGATGTTATCTATAATTAAGTTAGCACATGGATTCTACAATTATATATATTTATGAAATAACAATGTTTGAAACAACAAATAAAGTTAATTCATACAAATATAGTACACTGGGCTGCAGATGAAGCTGATCTGCGTACTGAGGTATGTTTAGGCATTTTTTTCTCTCTCTTAATAAAGCTCAAAAATAAGCAGGAATATAAAAATGTTGAAATGAGAATTAATATCATCTTGTTATTCTGCAAACAAGAGTCTACATAATCTTAAGGATCAGGAATGGTATACAGCCATACTGGAAGAATAAAAGAAATAGACATTTCTGGGGAAAAAAAATTAAAAAATAAATACAACAGCTTATTTTATCTTAATGCATTAATACAGTATTATGTTGAGGAACAGTAGTAACCTTGGTTATATGCTCAAGTTTAACAATTAACAGCTGCATTTGAATTTATAATATGCTGATGTTAAAATGTCTTTTATAAAATACATTTATTTTTAAAACTTATTTGTTATATATTCCCTTTAAACTGTATATATAATATATAGACCTTTTTAGTCACAGAAAATATTATTTCCCCAGTCAATCTGACAGAAAGTGTTTCAAACAAAAAGCTTTCTATTTTCAATTGAAACTCAATATTGATTTATTTTTTCCCTACTAGATTTCAAAAAACAAAGGAAAGATTTTTCTGAGTAACCTGATTCTTCTTCCCCCTCCTCGCCCACTGTTCAGATCTACTTCAGATGAGAGTTGCTGCTGCTGAGACTTCCTCCATGGGTTGCACCAAGGAGATGATGCTCAGGGTGAGTAAACAAGTGGCA
>NW_010129442.1:14866-21240 GCF_000699245.1 Pterocles gutturalis | reverse complement strand
GGTGAAGAGCGTTAGGAGATGGGAAGCAGAGCACTTCTTGACTTTCTGAAGTTGACTGATAGGGATCATTATTCTGTTCCCTGTGGGATGTGGTGAATATGGATTTCCACACGGAAAAAATGGGAGTTATAATAGTGTGTTACCCAAATTTGGGCACAGGAGAGTCAGAGGCAGTGCTCAGAGGTGTCTGGTCAAAACATACCTTTGTCTCTGGACCTCCTGGTTTCTTACGAATGTTATCACCTGGCTTTTCAGAACTGTGGGAGTGTTAAAACTTTCAGCTCTGTTCACACACCACAGGTATCCATGGTTCACCATTCACCAGCATGGTCAATGCTTCCTCTGAGTTTGATGAAAAGTACAACCTTGGCTCCCCAAACTTGAACTCTCAGTAAAGGAAGAAATGCTCAGGGTTTTCTGACTGAGGGTGAAGTAGAGGCATGAAAGGTCAGTGCTTGGGGAAGCATGAGCAGGCTGTTGCAATGGGGAGAGAGTCTCAAAATCCAGATTTTCATCTTCAGAACTGGAGGCATCCTGGCCTTGCAGCATTGGCCTGGTGCTCGTGTGTCCTTCTCCAAGCAGGGACTAGTGATGTGGAAAGTCCTGGGAAATTTCTTAGCAGTATTATGAATTCCTGACAGCTTGGTGCTGAGGTGGAGCCTGGTCAGAAAGCTCCTGTGCCTCAGAGCTGGTAGTGTCACACAGGAGAAACCTGGAGTCATGGATGAGCAGTGGGAAGAGATGTAAAGAGGCAGGAAAAAAACCAAGGATAAATCTTAAGGTTGCCTAGGATGGGGCAGTTTCTACTCTGCCCCATGTGCTGAGTGGTCTCTTCTTCTGTAGAGACTCCCTGCTTCATATGGGGCATGAGTGGCAGGGCAGCAGCAGAGAGGTGAAGGAACTTGCTCTTTTATGTAAGATGAGGGAAAAAACAACTACAAAAGCAACTGAAAACTACAATGAGTGAAGAGACGGCTTGTGTCTCACTGTATGATCTGCTCTTCTAGGAGCTGCTCCGCTGCCTTTCAGAAGAGAGGCAGAGTTCATGCTTTTAAAGAGGAGGAACACGAGAATGAGGCCAGTAGCTTCATTTCTCAGACAGTATCGTATTTTTGGATGCTGACAGGTTTTAACGTGAATTATTGTCATCCAAGTTCACTGCTTGGTTGAATTGTTTTGCCTGCCCCAAATGTCCCTCAAACGTACTTGTTCCACAAGGCTTGTCACCTAAGCACCACTGCAATAACAGAAATCTCCTGTCATATCCTCTTCATTTGTAGTCAAGACTTGGCACTGCTGTTACTCATCAATTTGGTGGTTTCAAGCAGCTTCTAAGTACACTGAGGAAGGACTTTTCTCAAGGTACACCTGAGCCAAAAAGTATAACAATGAAAAAAACTGTTATATCCATTTCAGTCTCTCACCTTTAGTGGGGATGCAGCTGCAATGATCTTGTGTTATATTAGTCAGTATTTATCCACAGGAAGAATCAAAACAAAACAGAAGAGCCTCACTTTTTGCCTAATCATGTTATTTCATCAGTCATTCTGCCTTTGGCCATTTCTATGTGGATTGACTGTGCGTTATCATAGATCTGTTCAGAATTCTGCCAAGACGTCGGTGTTATATTTTAAAAATAGTATTTCCTTTAATGAGAGCTACATCCCGTGGTGCCGACAAGCCTGCCATTCTAAGTCTCAACTGTTCTCCTTGATGACAGTAGGAGGCAAATAAGAGTGGATCTTCCCGACTTGCAGCTTTCCCTTGGATGAGCTTTTCTTTCTGTGTTTGTTTAGGATGTAATTTTAAAGTGGTATTTAGCTTGTAATCTCCTATTAAATCAAATGAGACGAGAGTGCTGATTTTGTTTAAGTCTGTGCTGGTGAGAGCTGCTTGCAGGAAGGTATTTCTTTACAAAGGGGACATGGCTAAATAATTAATTAAACAATGATAGAATTTTTTTTTTTTTTTTTAGGTAGCAGGAAGGGGAGCTCAAAAGGATAAACACTCAGGGTATTTCTCATTAATTTAGAAGTCACTTTTATGAGAACAATAAAGAAATCACTTGTCAGAAGATAATCCAAAGTTAGCTAAGACTTGATTCTGTAGTGATGGATTTGCTGTCTCCAGTGGTTTATATTATACCTTTAGATTAGCAGCATTGTTTTTTTAAAGTTTGGTCTAGCAGTTTGATTGCATAAGAATTAAACTTTCATTTAAAAATAGAAAGAAGACTTGAAAATGCTGCCCGAGCCAACTTGACTGGGATGAAGTTACTTTGTATAAAGCGGGGTGAAGGGACTTAAGGAGTACTTACAAAGTGGATAACCTGTTGGCCACTGCTGGTGGTGATCCATGTAGACATGCAGACGCGTGGTAGCAGAGCTGGCAGCTGAACGTGTGCTGCGTTCAAAACCACACTCATAAGTCATGGGTGGGCTTGTGTTTCGGCATGGGTCATATCGTATTGAAATAGATCTTTATTTAACCTGATGGGAAGACATTACAACTTTTGTTCAGTATGACTGACCACAGATTATAACATCCTCTCTGTCTGATACTGTGTTTTGTCTGATGTCGCAGTGCAAGAAGACTGGATACTGAGAGTGATATTAATTTTGTTGCCAAAAAAATGGATTTTTCACAATGGACAGCTAACATGAGACACTTATCAAGCTCTAAAGCCCTAGTTGAAACAGGAAATTTGTATTTCTTACCTTGTGGTAGCAAGATGAGCTCAGCATATTACCCCGTACCTGTGGGGTAAACTTTTAACTTGCCTAGAAATGAACACTACAGGAGCTTTGTCTCTGCTAGAATTTTATTCAGGATAGCAAATCATAGAATCATTGAATCATAGAGTGGCCTGGGTTGAAAAGGACCTTAAAGATTGTCTAGTTTCAACCCCCCTGCTGTGGGCAGGGTTCCCAGCCACTAGAGCAGGCGGCCCAGGGCCCCATCCAGCCTGGTCTTGAATGCCTTCAAGGATGGGGCATCCACAACTTCTCTGGGCAACCTATTCCAGTGCCTCACCACCCTTTGAGTTAAAAATTTCCACCTAATATCCAACCCAAATCCCCCCTCTCTTAGTTTAAAACCATTCCCCCTCATCCTGTCACTAGCAACCCCTGTAAATAGTCGCTCCCCCTCCTGTTTATAGGCTCCCTTCAAGTACTGGAAAGCCACAATGAGGTCTTTATCCATTGAACAGCCCATCATTCAAATCCATATCTCTCCAATTTAGAGAGAAGGATGTGGTGGGGGACCATGTCAAAGGCTTTGCACAAGTCCAGGTCAATTACATACGTCGTCCTTCCTTTGTCCACCGATGCCGTCACTCCATCATAGAAGGCCACCAGATTGGTCAGGCAAGATCTGCCTTTGGTGAAGCCATGTTGGCTGTCTCAGATCACCTCTTGCCATCAAATGCCAGCTTTTAAAATTTATCTTCTTCAGTACTGAAGAGAATACCAGTCTCTGAGTACCACCTGAGTACTCTGAGTATCCTTTTCCACTGTGGTGACCATATCCTTCCCTGAGCAGTTCTGTGTCAAGTCATCACTTCTATGCCAATACCACCACTGCGTATCCTCAGATTGTACCCCGGTGTGTGAGAGGGACAAATTCATACTGCTGAAGAAACCAGGAAAGTTAATGTCTGTATAGGAAACTTGTACATGTGCTAGTGTGCAAAAGTAGGCAAGGGGAGTAAGCAACAGGAGGGAATTCACAGCAGAAGTGGAGAATTGCAATATTTGCTTAATGGGACAAGAAAAAGAATTATGAGGAAGCATTGCCTGACAGGGAATAGCTTCTCTCCCATGGGAGGAGGTTTTAAAAATAAACAAAGCTAAGGTGTGTCCATGAACTGTCATGCTATCCTTACTTCAGTGGGGATGTAGCAGTCGTTGGAACAAGGGACAGAAAGTGGAGGTTTGCAAGTATCTAGGGTCCCATTGACACTAGGAAGTTTCTACCCAGATAGCCTGTTGCACTCTGCTAATTATATACACTTGACTTCTCACCTCAAAGATAACTTGACCTCTGTAGGAAGACGTTGCAGTCATTCTCTGCCTTTTCAAGCAGAACTTTTATTCAACATGCAAATAAAAACTCACATTCTCTCCCATAAAGAGGTAAAGTTGTGCTCATCTACTTCTCATGGTTTTTATCACATGACTGTAAACAAAATAATGAACAATGAAAAATATTTAGGCAGAGTTAAAAAAGGCTAAAAAGATATACCAACAGATATTTTGAAGATCAGTATTTATAGTTATATTAACCTCTGATCTATGCAGATTGCATACCATAAAATTCAGTGAAATTATACTCTCTCTTACCAGCAGTGAATATGACCCAAGAGCAAAAAGAAAAGAAACAAAAACATTTCTGGCATGTTTGAATCAGGTTTATTTTTATTTTGTTGATGACTTCTTGCTCAGCTGTGCACATCAAAACAAAGCGATTGTTATGCTCTCGGTGAGAATTGTATTTATATGCCATGACACTACTAGTACTGAATCATGGTGTTCTTCCAACTCTCCCCAAAACAAGTCTGCCTAGAAGTACTTAAGAAAATACAGCTATTATTGTTTTCTTACATGTTTTCATACACTGAATATGGGAAGTCCAAAAACACAGCCAGAGTCATGCTGACACTTTTGTTCTCATACAAGTGAAATTTACTGTAATTTGTTACAAAAGGAGGGAGGGAGTTGCTCTCCCATGAGGCAAAATCAGAGGTGTCACAGGGATATAAGGAAAAAAAAAATAAAGACTTCTGTTCTTGTGGTCAGTTGGTGGATTGGGGGCAGTTTGGGCTTGCTTGGGTAGATATTCAAGGCCATGATCTGCTATCTGCTTCTCACAGTAAAACAGTTAACAGCATGCTATGTTCCCTGCAGGGCTTTTGTTGAGTTCTGCCTCCACCAGAGCTGGCTCTGGATGCTTTCATCACTGCTTTCGTGTGACCTTATAGCTTTCCTGACTCATCAGAACTTGTTTCATGTCAGGAGACCACTTTCTTGGCATCTTGCCTGCATCCAAATAACTCCTCTCAAGGCCTTGTCAGAGTACTTTAGGGATATGACATTTTTGTTTGTGACCTCTTTTAGGATCTGTATGTATCTCTGTGTTTAACCAACTAAAGGCTCTTCATACTCTTTAAATCTAGACAAGTGCCTATTTCTTACCAGGTGGGCCTTTGAAGACTTTTCTTTCTGCTGTGCAGCTGTTTCTGCCTAACATCCCAGGCCCCACAGAGGGAACTAATCATCTCCCCTTACAGTGACTACAGCTGCAGTGGGGCACATAATTTTGTAATGAAGGGGAGGAAAGCCTGTTTCCTCCCTTCTTGTTGCAACTAGCTAGTAGGAAGCTACCCAGCAGCCTCTCAAGAGTGACAGATATTTGCTGAGCAGATATTTGCTTCTGTTTACAACACTCTGTGAATGGTCAAAACGCAAAGGTAGGAGTGGTTTGACTGAATCTTTTATGCTGAAGTGAAACCAAGAAGTGAAGAAGGGGTAGGGGATAATCTGCCCTAATTCCCATACCTTTTGAGAAGTACTAATCTTGGTTTCTCCAGTAAGTTACATCCCAGACTCCTTCATAAACCAAAGCAGTGCATTTGGAGGGGCAAACCCAAAGACCAAGCAACTGGTCAAAAGAGGTGGAGAATGTCTGCCTTGCTTCTCTCTCACTTCATGTCCTATGAACCCATACTTACAGCTACAGATCTGCTAAGTGTCACTGCCCTAGTGGAGGGTGCTGTTGTCTATGCATTGTCCTTTCTCCAGACAAGAGCCAGTTGACATGACCATCACCATTGCTGCATCATCTAATGTAGAGAGTAAGTAAGTATAAGCAGCTCTTCATTTCATTATCACTGGCTTTGCAGGTCCAACAAATACTGATTCCTGGATCTTCTTCACAGTCCAGTCCAGGACCTCACCCTGACTGTGATACGATCCCAAATCCTTGAAAAATTGTGAATCTTCCATTTAATTGTGCCCTGTCCTGCGGCCTTTGGCCATTTCCTCTGGGGTCCACAAGGCACAAGGGTCCTGTGTCCTTCTTCTGTCACCTCAAATGTGCATTTTAACCATCCCCTAGCAAAGTAGTTAAGTAGTAGTCTCCTTTTCTCTTCCTGGACTCCACTGCTTACGAAACAGAAGTGCATTGCTGTGGATCACAAGTGCTACTCTGGACCTGGTCTCTGTTGTGGTGGTGCAGGTACTCCACAGAAGAGCCTGATTTTTTTCACTGTAAAATTTTGTCATAACCACCTGTTTCCCACCGGTTTTAATGGCTGAGGGTGCAGTCCGGAGCACTGGTGTTTGCTGTCCTGACTGACAGCCTGCACTAATGTT
>NW_010129442.1:9181-14849 GCF_000699245.1 Pterocles gutturalis | reverse complement strand
GAATGAGTTGTAATAGGCATCTGCCCACTTCTCTACCACTGACCATTGCCTTACGGGAGCCGAGCTTTGTAACTGATTAACAGGCCAGAGCAGATTGTTTGGGAGGAAATCGGAGCAGATGTGCTGTGGTGAGTGAGGGTGAAACAACACTATGGATTGTTTTTTTTTCAGTGTATAAATTGTTGGTCAAGGGTTGTGAGGCAAGTCTGCTTTGTGGGAAATTGCTCATGACACCTCAGGTACTCTGGTTGCTTCTACCAAGATGAGGGTGCCACAGCAACATCTGAGTGGAATGCCTGCAGGGACAATATCAGCTCCAGCCAGTGAGGTGCTAATCCTTGTTAATGTATGATCTATATCCCAAAGAGCCAGAGGAAGTGGCAATGACTTCTGTGGTTAATTTTGTGAAGCCAGATAATACAGACAGCTGTTGTTCTGGGTTTGAGATGCAGTATACAACAGATAAGGGTCACAACATGTATAAACCTGCAGGTTTCACCTTTAGACAGTAAAAGCGATTGGGGAAGTGTAATAGATCACCCTCTAAGTGTGAAAGCCAGAAGTCACCTTCCCCATTTGTTCAGCCTTTGTTGATGAAAAGAGATTGACTTTGCCTCAGTGAGCTCAGCAGTTCAGTCTTGCTTTGCTCTGGGTAAAACAATCTTGTTTTGTTGAACATTATAAATAGAGACACACTTTTCTATCTCTTGTGAAATCTTTCTGGCCCCCACTTGTACACCATGGCAAGCTACTTATCCTGGGGGCATTTAAAAAGCAATAGTACAAACCTAGGCTTTTATCTTTCCTCTCTGTGTGAAGAGAAGAGCAACCTTTTCTAAGCTTACTGTTCCTGGCCCTGCTGAGTTGCAGAGCATGGGTCTGCATTGCTGTACATCTTTCCTGTAGTTGTTGATGTATGGGTGACACTTATCTGTACAGTACTCTGCTCTCTCTGATAAGTTTTAATTGAAGAGAGAAACTGCTGAGGTGTACGTCTGAGTTCCCAAATCCATTCACAATGGCATGAGAAGGAGTGATTTAGCAGGAAAACATAGAGCCTGTCAGCAAGGTGTTTTACTCAACTGTTTCTGACAAGAAACAGAAATTACAGTAGAAAATCACCTGGCATAAGGGTCAGCTCCATTAGCTCTTCTGAACAGGATACAGGTGGAAGGGAGAGCAGAGCTGGATTGAACCCCTTGTTCACAGCCAAACACATGCTGGATCACAAGCCATGATTGCTGTGTCAGGTGCGGTTTTTGGTTTACAGCTCTGTGTCATAACACAGCACTCAAATTCCACCCTAGTCCCTGTGGCTTAAACTGCATAGGGTCATAGGAGACTCCCTCCTGCCCCAGATCATGAAGTCCTACTTTTGGGGTGAAAACACATCATGCAGTCTCTTCCACAGACTAATCAATCTCCATTTAAAAGCACTTAGGTCTTCCTGCTCTCTTTCTTGTCTCCCATTAGAAGGCTGTTTGTGAATCAAATTGCATTGCTGGGCCTAATTTGGAGGCTAAACTCTTTGGCTTGAGTAGTTCTTTTCCTTATCTCATGCTCACAATGTTATGTGTTCGTAAAAACAGCTCTGACATGCGCCAATCTTTTTTTTTTTTTTTCTTTCTTCTTTTCTAGGCAAAACAAGGCAATGTTTTGTGTCTTGTAATGTGTGGCTTCCACTTTCTCTGATAATTTCGGTAGCTGATATCTGAACATCTTTCTTGTACATCACTGATGCTTGGTTTCTTAACCTGCGCTATACTTAACTCAGAATTCCACAGCCTCAGATCCTGTTCCTGATCACATGAATCCAGCGGCATTCAGAGACGGCTTAAGAACAGTTTAAGGTTGTACAGAAAGCTGGCTGTGTGTTCAGTACCACAGCTTAATCCCTGTGAATTCAAAAAGTCATTCTATTGTTTCATGGCAAGATCAACGAATGTCATTTAGAAATCATAACCCTTGAAGAACAGCATCATCGTTGGTACCGATGGCTAACCATGAAAAAAATAATACAACAGGCCAACAATAACAGTTTAATTTCTTTTAACCAAAAAGCTATTAAAAAGCTGTTACAGATTTTTTTTTAAATGTGTCAAGCACAAAGACACTGTTTCTAAGGAACTTCCATTATTTATATGGGTTATCAGGTGCAGTTTGTAGGCTGATATCTGAAAATGTGCGTGTGGAAATGCTAATTTGGAAACATTAGGCCTTGTACGATAGTCAGTAAAATAACCTCTGGACTCTCCACATGTGTATACCACCAGTTTGTACACATGGTGATGCTGCCTATGTGAAACTGAGACCACTGGCAGTGTCTCTTCAAGATTAGATTAAAATCTCAAGGGCAGGGGCTTTCTTATTTATTTGTGTGTAAAGCCTTGTGCGTCTTTTTGACACCTTGTAAATAATGTAACAGGGTTCTGCTCATTTTCTTCCTCGCATATGAGCAGTTTCTGTCACAGCAATAGACAAGGATAAATTCAATAATATATGAAGATTAAGGTAGGATGTTGGGGTTGACTGATGCAGACCTTTTATTCTGCACAAGCTTTAGCTAAGATTTGCAGGTGAAGCAGTTATTTAGACTCTGAAAATGCTTACCTGTTTATATTGGACTTCCCACCCACTAGAAATCATTTAAAATGAGCTGGGAGATGGAATTAATGAGAAATTACATCTATAACCATAGAATGAACACAGTTACTTGAGAAAATACAGATAACCCCCATTTAGGATGGAGGAAAAGATACTTAATGATAATTAGAGTGTTACCTTTGAAAGTCAGTTGTTTTCTCATTGGTGGCCCAGCTGTCCAAGCAGTCTTCCTACAGTTGCCTCTTGGCTGGGGACATAGATCTATCAGTGTAGCTCATGCTGTTCTTTTTTTTTTTTTTTTTTTTTTTCATTTACAAGAATAGGGTAGCCTAACAATCTTTATTGTTCTTGTCAGCCCAGGAATACTGACGATGGCATTACACATATCCTCAAGAAACAGAACTTCAGGGCCCCTGTGACATGTTTTCTGCTCTAGTGGTTTCACCCTTGGGATAGTTATGATGTATGATGCTGAAGTATTGGGCATAACTGCTACCTCAGCATGTTGCTAGCCATGATCTGTGTGGAATTTAAGATCCTCTCTGATCTGCACTGCACAGATCAAGTGTTCTCTTCTAACATCTTGGCACTTAGGTTTTTTTTATTAACCATGAGCCAATAGTGTAAGAAACTGATTGCAGAGGTATGAGGGTGTTTCTCTGCCTCTTTGTACTTTGATGATCCTCAATCAGTGCTGTGAGTTGCTGTAATCCAATGTGCATAACTATGGAGCATCTGACTGTAGGGGAAGGCTTGACTTTTGACTGGTTTTCTTTTGTGTCATTTACATTTGCTTTTAACCTGTTTTACTCTTCATTGCATACTGTGGCAGCAGTAAAGCCAGGATGAGAAAAAAAAAAGTAAAAAGACCCAGTCTGTCAGGCAACATATAGTGCTGTCACAGTTGCTGTCCCAGTTTCATGAAGCTTATTGTCACCTGGGTGAAATGCAGTCTCTTTCTCAGAAGGAGCATACCTCCTCAGAGAGTGCTGCGGTGAGGGCAGGGCAGACAGACACTGTTCCGTTGGAACATCAGGAGTGGATGTGTTGGATCAGAAGAAAAGTCCATGTGGGTCAGTGTTCCCAGTGGCCAGTGGCAGACTCTCAGGAGAAGATTGTAAGGAGCAGAGCAAGCCCTGAGGGATATCTCCTTGAGAAATATTCCCTGCTGCCAGACATAGGAAGCCATAAGACCTTCTTGCATCAGGGCTTATATTGGCATCTTTTATGCTTTATAAGTGATTGAGATAGCTCAATTTTAAACAAAGCAAGAGCTGTCACAGATTCTGCTACCAAATTATAGAGGAGGTTTAAACCAGAGCCTCTGTCTTTGTGTCCTGTCTCTTGCTTCTGCTCTGCAGCAGTTAGGTGCATTGTCTGTAGGGGTTCCCCCAGTCTCACGATCTGACTTTGGTCTAGCAGGCAAAAGTACTGAGTGTGCCTGACAGGCAAGCTATGCTGATACATTGCAAGACTAACCACACCTCAGATGCTTTCCTAATGGGTTGGGGGGAAGGGGAATTCACTGGTGTGAATGAAACCCCGCAGCAAAGATCGGTGGAAACTTTTTCTGAGCTTTGAGGTTCCCTTAGGCGCCTCTTCTGACTTCAGTTGCTATGTCCCTTGTAGCGCTGGGTGCTGACGGTACCGATGCAAGGGTGATAAAAGATGGAAGAAGTAACCAGAGATTGCTTGGTCCCATGGCAGCCATTTATTTTCACTGGTATGGGGATTTCCCCCCCTCAGTAAAAGGAGATGTTTTAAAAGGGTCACCTGCTCTGAGTGTATCCTCTGTGACTAAAGCAGCACAGCTATTGACAACTGAGGTTCTGCTGCCTTTCCATAACCCCCAGCTGCTAATCTGTAAATACCATAAGCATCTGCATTAAGCCACGCTCTACACATGATGGATGTAAATCAGAATAGCACCTGCAGTGAGGCATTTAATCAGCAGCACTCATTTAGCACAGCAACTTAATAGTCGTTGCGCAAGTCAGGTCATCACAGTCTAGCACCTCATAGCTTTGTGTAGCAAGCAGTCAGCTATTTGCTGTGGGTGGGATTTTTATGTCCAACTGCTGCTAAAATGAAATCAAGGAGAGTGATCCTGGCTAATGCTGTGCTGCATTTCCTCTTTTTCTGTACTGTATTCAATATACCCCTTCCCACCCACTGCTTTTCCCATCAGGGTCTGTCACATGATAAATCTACTGCAAGTCTTGCTTTAATCATGCCCTTGTGAATTATCCAGCAACATATTTCTTCTGTCAGTCAGCCTCCAATTTGAAATGATAAAGCCTGCTTGCTTGTGACTACTGCATTATTGCTGGTTGGCTTCTTACTAGCTATAGTGGCAGAATAAATGAGTGTCCTGGGTTAAGCTGAGACAGAGTTAACTTTCTTCATAATTTAGATTTCAGGGTTTAGACTGGTTCATTTGCAAATCCAGAGCACATATATCTGCCTCTCTCCAATTCTTGAAAGCTGTAAGTCCAGATGGAGCATAGCAAGGTTTTCCAAGAGCTAATTTAGAAAAGCCTGCTTTTGGCTGTAGCTTTGTAGAAGTGTCCTTACCTCAGAATCACTCAGGATCTAGATGAAGTTCACCCTTACAATATGATGCCAGGACTGTAATAGTCTCATTAAAGAATCCCAGATTTTTTTTTTTTTTTTAAGTAACTGTCCTGAATGGATTGAATTAAATCAGAGAAAACATACCAGCTGTGTTCCATGTGCAGAGATTTCAGTTGTTATCTCAATTAGTTTGTCTCTATAAAGAACAAGTGGAATGCCTAGACTTTATGTAAAGAAGGAATATGGTAAGGTAAAGAGAAGAAAAAGACAAAAGTTAGGTAATAAAAACAGTGTTTTGTATGTGGATTAAGGAGATAATTTAGGCTCTCAGATACCTTGATGCATGGTGCCAGATTAAAAAAGAAAAAAAAAAAAAATCACACTTCTGTCTGCATGACTGTGCCTATTAATATTACAGATTATCCAAGAGACTGCAATTCTTTTATTACATTCCTTTTGTGTATTTCAAAGCACTTTTGTGTGGAATAAT
>NW_010129442.1:0-9150 GCF_000699245.1 Pterocles gutturalis | reverse complement strand
CTTTCCCTGATGTACTGTCAAATGATTCCCTTGTTGCTTATGTGGATTTTTCCCACAACAATGAAAGAGGAAAAAGAATTTTAAAGGCAAGTGCAATTACAAAAACAGTAAGTGTTGCCAGGGGAATCTGGGATGGGGACGGTGCTAATATCGTCTCTTTGATAGACTGAAGACAGTAAGTGTCTTTACTATCCCTTTTAAAATCCCTCTTCTTTCCTTTACCTGTGTTTTCCTGTACATGAGACTGATCCACACTCTGTGGAAGTTCCCCTGTTTCCTCAAAGGAAAATGCCCTGCAAGTGGTAGTCACAGGTCTGCTTCTGAACACCGTTAACTTGAGGGAGTGGAGGAATACCTAGATCCTCTTTTGGGGAGTTGTACTGAAATACTAGATGTTGTAAATCTTTTTGAAGGCAATGATCTTGGACACAGAAAAGCCTTTTACATACCTAGTGGTTTATATTTATTGGGGGGTAAAAGTCAAAACCTCCTAAGAGTCATCCAGCAGTGTGGCTGGAGGGGAAATCAAAGTTTTTTTGGTTGGCTTAGGGCTGAACCATTTAGTGGTAAACTACAAATTGATAATAGCTTTTGCTCCTCTTAAGATCAGCAGGAGAGGAGAACTGTGTGGAAGTCCACAGTACCTGGTAGTACTGACCTTCACTACAAAAGCGTAAATATAACAAATAAGCAGTGATGCTGGATGAGGGCTCACTTTCTGCTAGTCGTGCCTATTTCTCAAAGCTGGAAATGGAAAATGTAGTAATGCTGACACAAGACAGTTCTTGTTTTCCCATCGATGTTAGGGCTAAAAGAGAACATTTATCCCCCCCCACACTACCACTGTCTTAGTGGCAGGCTACTGTTTTCTCTTATCTCGTTCATTCCTTCAAAGTTTCAACACAGAAGATCAAAGACTGTTTTTCTGACACTCCATTTCCTTATGCATGTGCCAAAATTTGAAACTAGTGAAATGCCTTATATTTTTAAATGGACGGTTTCTGTTACTGCTGTTAGTCTCCTGTCACCCTGCAATTGCTTTGTGAAGAACATTTCACTGGGCAGCAGTAGCCCCCTTGCCCAAGTAGCAGCCCTCTTGCCCATGCCATACACACATCACTACCTCTTCCAGTATGTTTATGGTCTGTTGTTGTTAACTTTTTTTCCCCCCAAGTTCTGGTCCTTGTCTTAGGTTGTGTTTTTCGTTAACTCTGAGGGTAGTAGCTTCATGTGCTGTAGGGCTTCTCATTTTCTTGAATTTTGCATGTTTTCATGGAGTGTCAGGGCCCTGGGGGTGCTATCAGGCCTTGCTGTGTCTGACTCCAGTTCCCCTCACAGGGCCTGGCCCCCCACCTGCAGGGCCACCTCCTGTCCCAGCCTCCGCCCCATCCCCCTCCCCAGGGAGATTCCCCGGGGCCAGGGCTGCCCCAGTACCCCCCCAGCTGCTCCTGGCTGGGGCGGTGGGACTGGCCTTGGCTGCCAGGCCCTGCCATCACCCATCTGGGGGAACCCCCAACGCTGACGACCCCCACGTGCCCTGACATTGTGCTTTGTGTGGCCCCTGTTTTCCAGTTTTATTTTGAGTATTATCTTGTTATTTGTATCGTGTTCACGGTGTGAAGCCATTGTTCATGTTTCCTAAGCTCAACTTTGCTTTGGGTTGAGTTCCTGTGTTTTCACAAGTCCTCCAGAAATTTGTTTCCCTGTGCTCAGTCCCAAGGCACAAGCATGACCCAGAAAGTGCTCCTGTTCATTGCATTAAAATGTGCACAAAGCTTTTGGTTTCCCTGTCTCTTGCTTGAAAGCATCTCTGCCAGGTTTTTATCTGGTGTGCAGTCCTCCTCCAGCTCCTATAATTGCATTTCATAACCTCCCGTACCTGAAATAACTAAAAGCTCTTTAAAATGTCAAATGATCAGCGTCAAAGCCTGTCAGGAATGGAGCTTGTCAGAGACAAAGCTATCTTCTGATTGCCCTCCGCTTTGCTGGCACCTATTTCTTGCTGATACATAACGAAGCTCTGTCTAAATCCTTGGCAGTAGCCTCCTATCTTTTCTTTCCACTTCCCATGAGTTTCGGCTCTGGCTGAGGCTTGAATCGCTCCGTTCTCTTAAGGTGTTTTCTGAGTCTGATTTACCCACAGGACCATGCATTATCTGGGAATAGCTCACAGCCAAGGAGACCAACAACACCCTGGGCCATCTGGAGTGTGAACCCATCATCCTGGCCTCGCGCGTGGCCAAACACCTCCTTACTCTGGCTGCCTCTTCCCAGAGCACTCGGAGCGTACACAGCTCCTCACAATCCCATTGCTTCTGCTTAGCGAGGATGGGTGGTTGTGAGGAGCAGGCTGATCTCTAAGTCTTTTATTTAGCCTTGTATGGGGGTTACTTCTGTACCATTCCCACAACTCATTTCTCTTTCTGTTGCTTGAAAGCAAACAGTCCTCTTACAGTTCTTAGTCCCAGGGCCTCATTTCTCTAAGCAATGGCAGTTTTATACGTGTGCAGTTTCTTTGCTGGTTTTACATGTGAGTTACTCAGGTAAGAGAAAGATCTGATCCACAAGCTCCTTCCCACAAGTTTCTCTGTGCCTCTGGGGGAGTAATATCTGGGTCACTCTGAGCACGAAGCCCTTCCTTATGCCTCTGATAAAAGGAACAGGCAGACTGAGCTCTACAAGATCAAAGGAGAGGAAACAACTGCTATCAATCACTTTCCTTTTCCTAGAAATAGCAATTCATCTAGCCTGTCCAGGGCTTTCTAAAGACAGAAAGGTTGTGAGAAACAGACCCAGCTTCTGCCCAAATCTTAAGACAAAATATGAACGTTGTTGAAAAATGTTTTAAAGCTTAGTGTCTCACTCAGGACAGCTCTACTGGCTGTTCCTGTGCAGTATGATAGTTTTTATACATCTTTGCAATAGTCTGATTGGGAGTTTTCGCTTTAAGAAATTTACTGCCCTTTGCAAGCCAAGACTTTCAGAGGGCCCGTGTCCTGATAGTTTAAGCCAGCACTGCCCTCTTCTGGAGACGACATTAGGCTTTTTCAGTAGGAATTACAGTATTTTTCAAGCACTAGCTTAATCCAGAACCTGGCGCAGACTTAGCAAAACACTTATTCAACTTGTATATGTAATGTAAAGCATGTGAGTAGTGCTACTGCTTAGGTGCCCAAGGAGATCAACACATCAAGCTGAAAGCATTAATACTCTGACATAATAGCTTCAGTGGAAACACTCATGTATAAAATCACATGTATTTATATCACACCGTGTCTCTGGATGTTAAATTTTGGGAGCAGCTCCTTGTTTAACCCTCACCAGAAGGTCAAAATTGTCACTAGACTGTGATAATTTTCCCACGCTGTGCATCTGCTCTTCAGCTGCCTTACAACCACACCACCTCTAATCTACTGTCTGTAAATGTTTCGTAAGCCTTCCTTCTTTCTGGCAAGGTCCCTTTCACAGAAGGGAGTAGGCACCTGTAGTTGCTGGAGAAGGCAGCTATGAATTTCAGCTGCCTTGTCAGGAGGAAGCCCAGGTGGCCACAAGGTCTGTGCCTGTTTCGTGTGGGCTGGATGTGTACCGTAAGCTGCTGTGATGTGCTGGCCTCTTGGCTAAGGCCATGGGGGCTGGGTGTGCCTGGATGTGCACATGTCCCTGACAGCTGGCAGAAAGTGCCATGGGTTGCAGAGCTGAAGTCACAGCTGATACTTTCTGTAAGTGGTTCTTCTGAAGGCCTTGAATTTGAAGTTAACCTGTCAAATAGCACAGCCTTTTGGAGAGCAGTTTGTCTTATGGGTTGTGATGTGCTCAAGTGGTTGTAAAGGCTGAGAAGCAGAGATAGATTAACTTTATGACTGTCACCAAGCCCAAATTTCACTTTAAATACTTTATGTGGTGCATTTGCAGCCCAGAGAAACTGGTACCTTCCTGACAGTATTGAGTTTCCTGAAAAATATGATGTGAGGGATGAAAAAGGAAACCCCAAACCAAGACTCATTCAAGTACAATGAAAAGTACTACACTCCCTGGGAATTTCAGCCCAGAATTAATGCTTTTCAAGAATCAATGACAAATTATTTACAATATCCTTGCAACATCTAATGTATGTTTTAATGACAGAGCCACCGCTAAGTGATTTGAATCAAGTCATTCAGTACCTCATCTATAATTGAGGATACCTGATGTCTAATTGCATCAGACAACGTGGTTGTTTTGGTATGATTGTCTACCAGGACTGCTAAATAAAAACTAAACTTTGTAGGTGTTCAATAGACTTTGAAATAGAGGTTTTGCATCCTTTCTTTCTGTGAACATCCTAAATTTAGAAACTCCAAGAAGAAAAAAAAGAAATATATAAGCAAACTAATTGATCTTTTAAACGTTATTATGTCACTGGTGTAGGAAAACATTACATACAAGACTCTTTTGTAAGGTTTACTTCCTGATTTGTAGCACTTAATTTTGAGCAATTATGCAAAAGGTTGAAAGTGGATATTTATCCAAACCAGGGCTCCAAGTTTTGAATATTCCAGTGACCTTTGCTAATTGTCTCTAACTCTTTGCCCAGCAAGACCTTGACATTGGTACACTCTGATTTTTTTCCTTTCAAGTTGGACACATTTTTAAGAGAGAAGAGTGTTTCACAATATGGTTTGTAAACAGTCAGCACAAGGTGATTGCCTTTCTAATTTTCCCACAGCCAACAAAACTTTGTCTTCTCATTATCTGTTGTGTGAAAAGGTATGTACAAGGCTTCTCACATTCACTGACAGAAATCTCTACTGCCAGTGTAAATTAGGAGTAACTCAGTCAAAAGCTATGCAGCTCATCTGGTGTGAAACTGCTCTGAAGAACTGATTCAAGGGCAATTGGAGTTAATGGGAATGTTCCCAATGACTTCCATGTGCTCTGAGGTATGTCATGTGTAATGCAAAATAAGTAATGGACTTGTGGGCTGATGGCGGTGGTGAGGAGAAATGTTCAGAGTTTAATTTTAGCATGGAGAGAGCAGTTACCCTTAGTCTTCCTGTAGAGTTAAAAGGGAAAAGGCAGTTTCTCTTCTGAGCTGTTCTTCCTTGTCTCAGCTCTTTGAGTCAATAATTTGCATTCACTTCTGCTCCAGTTCTGCCTGTCTGATGCCTTCAAAACTACACTGAATCAGTAATTCTCCACCCTTATGAGTAGTGTTGATTATTTTGAATTATGTTTTAATGGTTTTACTGGCAATACTTTAATTGAAACTACTGAAAAATCCCATGTAAATAGTACCCAAGTGTGTTTTATATAGCATTAGTCATACTGGATATAATAAAGTACCTATTTCTTATAGTAGGATCAACAATATTTTCAGTAGAATTTTCAGTATTTAGGGATTTGAAAAAGCTGTGAACATACACAAGGAGTCAAGGACAATCCTCCTGAGCACATCAAGTCTTCACATATTCTTGTTGCTGAGGTACCTGCAAGAGCAATAGTTTTTGAAAGAAAATAACATCTTTCAGGATTGGAGTGCTCTTTTTTTTTTTTTTCTCTCTTTTTTCCTTTTCCTTTTCCTTTTCCTTAAGAGTAGATGCTCTGGAAAAAATCTACAACAAGCTTCAGCAACAAAATGGCTGCTCAACTCTGAGCTAAGGGAAACTTCTTGAAAAAAAGAGCAAGGCGATGCTTCATGGAGCCTGTGCTCTGCACACTGCAGCTCTTCTCTGCCTTGGCAGCTTTTTGTTGTGATTTGTTGTGATGTAAGTGCATTTTTCTTTTCATCTGACAGAACAGTGTTAATTTCTCCTGCAGAACCATCTTGGAAGGTCAGAAGTTTTTTGGCTCCTGCGTGGTGTATTATAATACAGGCAAAAACTGTGAAGGTTTTAAAATTATGTTTGGCCTTCATTATGTCAAGATTTCATGGTGTTTCACAGAGATTTTATAGTATTTCTGTGGTTATTACAAGCAGTCAATTACTATGGAAATTATAGACTGTGCTTGAATGTTTGAAGTGAGAAATTATAGATAATTTCTGGTGTGTTGGTCCAGTTTCTATGGTAATCTGAATCAGTGTGAATTAATTGCCTGTTGTTGCCATGGTTCTTTACAGTAGTTTCAGACTCTTAATGTTTGAAATATACCAGGTTACATTTTATGCATGTCTTTAGTACTTGTTAACATACCTCTTAGGATGTTCCAAAGATCCCTGTCATCTCATTTCCCCTGTTTTTTACTTTCTGAGGATGTTAACATGAAGAGTTGGAAGATAATCTTTAAGAAAATCCCTCTAGCTGTATTGGCTTCTACTCTGCAGTCCAAGAAGAAGTCTATTAAGGCCAATTTCCCATTACTACTTTAGGCTCTTGTTGGGGCCCACAATCTTTCTTGTGCAGCAGTGATTGTCAGGCAATTATTTTTGACTTACCTTTCTTTCCTGATGTTGTTAACAGATGCAACTGCTGCCAGCTGCAAAAATGTCTTGGGCAAAGACCAAGTCAGCACAACAGTAACATTCAGATCCTTCTAAACAGGGATTTGAATTGGAAAAAAAAATCTGAAAAAATGAAAACTGAAAAATAAAAGCAAAGAAAATTGTTCTCCCACTAGTGTTAACCTCATGTCTGGCAGATCCATGCTGGTAGATGATGACAAAGAATGACTGCACCCTGAACAGTGTGGTACAACAGTGAAAAATTGCAATGCTGTTTCTTAGGGGGCAATCACTGTGTTCAAGACAAGAATTCATGGGGAGGGTAAGGTATCGTCAAGGAGCGAAATCTATACTCCTGTCTTTGTTTAGCAACGTGGTGGGTAGTTATGTGCTATTGTGTAAATTACAAGAATATGCAGACTGATATCCAACATGTTATTAACTCCAAGCCCTGCAAGCTTCAAAACAGACTCAGGCTCTGCTTTATTTTTCATTCACATGAAATTATGTGCAAAACTTGGCTCTCTAAGTGTCTATATTTCCCACCATGATAGGTAGATGATTATGGGTCTGTCATATTAGTCATTATTAGTTACACACAACCCCTAAATTAATTAATGCTGTTCAGATTGCAAAGTCAAGTGTTCAGGAAATGCCAATTGAGTTTATAAATGACAGAATTAAGGTATTTGCCTGTGCAGGCTTAACTCAATCCCCTTGTGCATGAGCTTTGTGATCCAGCCTTTGATTACATGATCACATACTGTTTTTCCCACATTCAGTGCCAGGATGGCCAGTGCTGTCTTTATAAGCCAGCTAATTGATATTTTGCACTTGTACTTTCTTAGTGGGTGGTGCCAGGGTTATTTATGATATTCAGTCAGACACTGTAGATGTGTTAAAATCTTGATTATCTACAAAGAGAGCAAGGACACTTATCAACAGACCATTTTCAGAAAAATTACATTTAACAGAGAAAAAAGGAAATTCAGGAAAGTTGACAAATTCACTATGGTGATATTTCCACACCCCCATTGTTTTGAAAAATGCAGAGCAAGGGCAAATTTAAAAATGTAAAACCAAAAAACAAAAGGAAAAAGAACCCCAAAAAACTCCAAACCTTTCAGCATTCCGGAAATACTGAAACAGCTTGGCTTAATATTGCAACCCAAGCCTGTGAATCTTTCTTTGTTTGAGAGCAGCATATATTTAGACACTATCTTAAAAACAAACAAGAAACCTCAGAAGAATATTGAAATTGTGAAATAACACAAAAAATTGCATGAGGCAGTTGTCTTAGACTGAACACAATGGTTTGAGTTTACCTTAAGTAAAATGTGTTAATGCTTGTGATTGTCTGGAAAATATCTCTTTGGACTGGATCTGAAACAGTTTTTTGTTGGATTCCTTCTTTTAGCTGTTGTGTTAAAAAAATCAATTGTTTTTGCAATAAAATGTGAGAGTAACTGATAGCAGTAGTAGCTTCTCCATTAATCAAAATGAAATTGCAAAGTGATCTTATCACTGGGCATAGGTACTTATTGATGGGAAACAGCTCATCTCAGGGTAGGAGAGCATTACAGCTTTGCTAACAAAGGTGCAAAAAGATCTAAAAAGGAAATTAGGTAAGTTTTATCTTGAAGTAAAAGTCAATTGCTTAGCAGTGAGCCTTAGAAATTATTATAAAAGCTGCCACAGAAAATGGTGGATTCATGATTCTTTGTGACTTTTCAAAGTGAAGCTGTGCTTTGGTTTTGCTTTTTTTTGTTGTTGTTTGTTTGTTTGGGGTTTTTTCAAAACATGAGTTAAAGTAATTTCTGAGGAAAAAAGTGTCAAGCAAGTCCACATATATGGGAAGAGTGGCTGGATGCATGGGGGTTCTGGCTGGTTTAGCAGTTTGCACATCTTCCATATTTATCCTTTTCTTCTTGGGTCTTGAGGACACTGTCCTCAACATAATCCCAAAACTTGCAGCTCTCCTTTGAGACTGATTGGAATAATTGTTTGTGTTTCAAGGAGAACAGCTGTTTGTTTCATTGGTCAGGAAGCATTTCTGTTTTCTCAGTGTACAGCCAACCTTTCCTCCTGAAGCAGTTGGAAGATTGGATGGGTTGACACAGAGTGTGCTTTTCCTAAGCTGTCTTGGCTGATGTGTCTTGCTTGCCTTCTTGGGGTCACACTGATCACTGTGTTTTGGGCAAGACATAACTTCTCTGTGTCAGATGGGCTGAGAACTTGGGAGTTTTAATCTTTCCCCTCCATGTGCTTAGTCTCACAGGTCATCTTGTAGAAATCTCAAGCACAAGTAGTGCTTTGACTTCATCTGTGCTTTCACAGTGACAATGTGGACTGAAAAACATCCTTCTTGTTAAAGAAGCCCGTGCTGTACAGGCATCCGGTGTTATCTCTGTGGTCTGAACCCTAGGTTTTCCATAGCAGAATCTCAGGCATCAAGGTTAAAAAAAAAAAATTAAAAATTAAATGGTACAGCAGCAGGGTCAGCTCAAGCTGGGTGCCTCCAGAGAGGGACTTGGAGCCAAGAAATTCCTGGGCAACTATACCCTTACACACTGTTGCATGTGACTTTTGGTCGAATTTTAATATTTGATCTGGGGTCTCTTCTAACTCCTCATTGGATTCTTTCTCTGTCTCTAGGCAGGTCATCAATTGTTCTTGTCTTGATGCATTGCACCTGCTGTTGATGGTTTGTCCTGGGTCCAGCTGGGATAGGG
>NW_010129441.1:0-2586 GCF_000699245.1 Pterocles gutturalis | reverse complement strand
TTTTTTTAGGACAAATCAGACTAATTGTGACAAAATGCTGGTTATCTCTGGAAAAACAATTAAATTCCTTCGATTACATTTAAGGTAAAATGTGCTTAGCAGCGTAAAGAGGCTGGATAATGGGGGAAATCGCCCCAGAGTGGCATGTAGGACTGCCTGGATCGATATCCTATTATCGAATTGTGCATATCTCTTTCAAGCACCTTGCAAACTCTTCCCTAACATCTAAATTATAGGGTCAAAATTCGGATAATTACTCGATTAAAACCTATTACACTTATTAGGGCTCGCTATTGATCGGAAATTGCATTCGACCCAAGCTCTAGATTGCTTTTTTTTCTTTCTGGGTCCAAATATCCCAACTTTCTCACCTCTAAACATCGCGACTCTGGGGATAAGCGGAGGAGTCCCGGGGAAAGACGGTAGTTGCGAAAAATATCTATAGGTATTCTGTGTCCTGAGAGGGGAGAAAAGGGCCGGCGAGTGGCAGGGAGAAACTTCTCGGATGGGGGAGAAATAATTTCTCCATGGCTGGGCCGGGAGAGAAGGACTCGGAGCTTTTAAATCCCCCACAGAGTGACTTTTTCAATTAAAATTGGGCAGCAACAGAGGTCTGGAATCTGCTCCAGCCCCAGCCTTTTACAACAGACACATTTTAACTCTCTAAAGCAAAAGCAGGGAGGAGGCATTAATAGAATTCAAAAGATTTTTTTTTTTTTTAAGTAGTGCGTAGCTGGGGTAATTATTCGTCTCAACTCCTCTGACTTTTGTCATACTAAATAGATTTGTGCGATCAGGAAGACTGACGAGGTCAGCCTATCGCTAATCTCGTACTTTTATCTCCAGACAAGGAGAGAAATGCATTTCTATCGCTTCTCTAAAAATAAGTGTATTTGGAGGCATCACGAAGCGGTGTCCTTTGCCTGCCGCCAAGTTTCCCGGACACTTCGCATCGTTTAGTCCTTCGGTCCGACCTCCTTCGCGTTATGTTCTGCTCCAAAATCACGAAACTTAATTCCTCTCTTTTAATTAATATTAGTTCAAATAGTGGTTTTATTTAGGAGAATTGTTCCGAAAAGTAGCTCTGGCCAAAAAAGTACCAACGCACGGAAAACGCGAAGGTTTTCTGGCATAAAGAGAGTGAAAACAGGGCTCTCATTTAATGTTAATGATAACAGTTAAAACTCCTTATTAAATTAACATTTAACATTTTCGAGAAACAAAATCGCAAGTCCAGCGTCAATCTCCGTCCCCAATTGTACTCGCGCTGCGTTTTTCTTTTTTTTTTTTTACAGAAAATTTTAGTTGAGCTACGACTGGGAATTCCTGGAGTTTATTGGGAAAAAAAATAAACTCTAAAATACCTCCGACACCTTCTCTGTCCGGTGCGGGTGACAGCGGCGGGTGCGGGCGCTGTGCCCCGTCCCCAGACCTGCCCCGCGGGGGATCCACGCTCACTTTTTATGAATTCTTTTTGTAAAAACGGGTCACCGCAATTTATACCGAGTTCTACAGGTTGCAGGATGCTCTGGGTCGGGTTGGGGAAAATATAATGGGGTTCACACGTAAGTGGGGCGGCGAGCCCCCGCGTTTTCTGTTCGCCGATTTCAACAGAGAGCTGGAGAGGATTCTGAATGAACCCCGAGTTATTAAGGGATATTTTCCTCATGAAGAGGATTACAATAAACTTCTCCGTCCTTTTTTTCTCCTAATGACTCAGCCATATCCGACGTTAGCCAAATTCAGCTCGTTGAACAAAACACTTTTAAATTTTTTTTTTTAAACGTTCCTTATCTTATACGTGAGCTTTAGGGTGTCTGGTGGTAGGATATGGAACAAGTTCGAGAAGCAATAGTTTGTTCAGTTTTTTTGTGGATTAAAACCAACTCAAGTCCGCACGGGATAAGGTTGATAAATGAGCGATTTCGCTTCCTATCTGCATATCTCGGTTAAACAAGTTAAAGGAGCCCTTGATTAGAGGGTTCCCGGAGCAGCAGGTGCGAGGGGAGGGAAGTTTAGGGGTGTCTGAAAGCACCCACTAAAAAGGAGGGTATTTCTGGGCCTCTGCCCCCCGACCTGCCCGCCGTGACCCCCACAATCCCCGTCCCTGCGGCTGGAGGTGGCGGCAAGGATTTGCCCCCGGGCTCCCCCGGAGGAGCCCGAGCCCCCTGTCGGGGTCGGGAGGAGCTGGTTCCCTAGAAAATGCGATTTGCTTCCTGGCTTCATAACGACAGAACCGTCAGGAGAAGTCCAATAGCCTTAAATATCGGATAATTACCCTGTTCTCCGATGGAGACCCGTTAATTGGAGGGTAATATAAACCCAAATAAATTAAATGACCGTTAACTAGTTTATACATTACACAAAATGAGTTTAATTAAGTTTGCATCTGCTCTGCTAATCAATATAAGTATTTACTCCACTTTAATACTTCCATCTCAGCAAGTGACAAGAGGTCAAACCAGGCGGAGAAAGGGTTAAAAATGACAGAGCAAAAAAACAGCAATTCTCCCATCGATGCGGAGATTTCCCTCACTAAAATCGTTCAAAGCGGTGTGACATCTTTCCTGCCCGCTTTCAAAAGAC
>NW_010129440.1:0-2868 GCF_000699245.1 Pterocles gutturalis | reverse complement strand
CCTCCCCGCCGCCGCACCAGGTCCATGCGCACAGTCACACTCGTGCACAGGCGCGTGCACGGGCACGCCCATGCGTGATGCACACATGCACGCGCACGCACGTGCACACACACGTGCAAGACACACCCGTGCGTGCACTCACACCCATGGGCTGTCACATGCATGCACACACACGTAAGACGCACCCATGCACGCATTCACATGCATGCACACACCCTTGCAAGGCACACACACACATTGACGCGCACATGCACAGTCATACGCATGCACACGCACATGCAAGAGATGCCCATGCACGGATTCACACACATGCACACACGTACCTGCACACATACATGCAAGACCTGCCCATGCGTGCATTCACACACGTGCACACACGTACCCGCACACATACATGCAAGACATGCCCATGCACGCATTCACACACATGCACAGGCACACACACATGCAAGACATGCATATGCATACCCACATGCAGTCACACACATGCACAAACACATGCAAGACACACCCATCTGTGCATGTACACGTGCATAGTCACATGCATGCACAGTCACACACCTGCAAGACACGCCCAAGCATGCACGTGCACGCATGCACAGTCACACGCATGCACAGTCACACACGTGCGCAGTCACACACGTGAGACACAGCCAGGCATACGCTCACACACATGCACAGGCGCACACATATGCAAGACACACCTGTGCGTGCATTCACACTCATGCACAGGCACACATACATGCAAGACACACCCATGGACTGCCACGTGCATGCACACACATGTAAGATGAACCCATGCATGTATTCACATATAGGCACAGTCACACACATGCACCCCTGCAAACACACGTATGCAAGACACACCCATGCATTCATGCACACATGCAGTCGCACACATGCACATGCACATGCAAGACGTGCACACATGTACCCGCACACATACATGCAAGACACGCCCATCCAGGGATGCACACACATGCACAGCCACGCGCATGCACAGTCATACATCTGCGTACACACATGCAAGACACGCATCCATGCATGCACACTTGTACAGTCACACACGTGCACACACATGCAAGATACCTACCCATGCATTCACACACATGCACCGTCACACACATGCGCCCACGTGCAGACATGCACACACATGCACACATATGTACAATCACATACATGCACAGGCATGCGTGCACAAAAGATATGTGCATACATGCACACACATGTGCATACACAAGCAGACATGCACATACCAGTGCATGCCAGCACACATGGACACACTTGCCCACACACATATACATGCATACGCATTCACACACACGCATACACACCTGCACATGGCTGTTCACACATGCATGTGCACACACCTGAACAAACGTGCATGTACGTGGTCACACACATACTTGCACATGCAAAGACAGATGTGAACAGACACACATGCACATATGTGCACGTGCACGTTCGCATACATGTATGCACACTCACACCTGCACACACATGCATCCACATGAATGCAAACACACATGAACACGTGTGCATCACATGGATACACACACATTTGCATACAGACACCTGCACACACACATACATTCACAAACTTACATCCACACACCTGCACTTGCGTACATGCATATGCACACACGCACCTGCACACACATATGCACACATATGCATGCACACACATGAATACATACACATGTGCACATGCAAGCACATGCATGCACACACACCTGTAGACACACATGCACAAATGCATGCACAATCAAGAATGCACCCACGCAAACACATACGCACCCAGATGCATGCATGCAGACATGCACACAGACATCATACATGTGCACACATGAGCACACACATATGTCCATCTCTCCATCCTCCATCCCTCCCTCTCCCCCTGCATCTTTCTCTTATTTTCTAAACCCAACAAAATTCATTTTCAGCCCAACTGCATCCCCATTCTCCTCTAGCCACATGAAGCAGACCCCAGAGCTGAAGCCACGGGGGTTTTATCAGCACAGCTGCACTGCCCGCATTTCCACTGGGAACATCGCTCCAATAAAACCAGCGATCCCAGTGCCTCTGAAATCCGTGCACTCAAAATACTAAATTACGAGAAAAACCCAATTCCCACCAGGCAGCAACTGCAGCTGCTGGGAGTGCAGTGAAAAGCAGGATTATTCCTGATTGTTTCTTTAATCCAACGCTTTGAGTCCCCTTATTGATTCTTGGACCCTGAGGTTTGGGTTTTTCTTGGGTTTTTTGTTTTAGCTTGTCTTTGCCTTGATTTGCTTAATTTCATTCTCGCCTGTAGGCAAATTGTGGAAACCCATTTTACAGATGGGATTGTTGCCCTTGCTGATAGGGATGAATGAAAGAACTGCCTTTGAAAAAAAAAAAAAAAATTACAACTACAGGTGTCCAAACACAGGCATTGCTTTGTCCACAAGGATTATATCATCCCTGCTTTTACATCCAGTGCAATTAACAGGGGTGACTATAATTAAGGATTTAGGAAGCTCCTCAGCATCTCCCAGGTTGGCACAGTGCCACGGTTTTCCAAGAGCTTGATGAACCATGTATTGCTTTTGGAAGCATGGTGGGTGCTCTTTTGCTCTTGTGATAAAAGTGCTGATCCCTTTTTAGGCTGATTTTTACCTTTAAAGCCAATATTATAAAGGCATGTGGCTCTCAGCACATTGCACTTTCCATTTGCAGCAAATTGAACCATCAGCTCACGCAGGTCACACAGCAAAGGTGGGAGAGTCGTCCTGGTGCCAGACCCCAGCCCTGCATTTCCATGCACGTTGTTTCCTGCACAGGATTATGTCAAATGGCTTTTTCCAACCAATAGAATGTGGTATTAAA
>NW_010129439.1:0-39056 GCF_000699245.1 Pterocles gutturalis | reverse complement strand
AAAAAAAAAAAAGAGAAGATAACTGTACCGGAGGCCTTTGACAAGCTGAGCACATCCAGGGGCTGGCGTTAGGCACCGCGCTCCGCGCCGCGCTGCGCTCCCGGGATGGGGCCCTGCGCGCCCGCGGAGCGCCCCGCCCTCTTTCCTCCACCACGACTTGATGGCTATCGTGACACGAGTCAGGCCCCACCAGCGCGACACCCGCCTGCCGGTCCGGTGGGGGGGAGGCTGGAGACTGCTCCGGTCCCGCCATCCTCGGCAGTGGGAAAGGTTCCTGGCTTCTCACGGCCAGATCTGGGGCTAAGGCTCAGCCGGACTCTACAAGACTCTCTCAAGAATGTAAATATTTCAGTCTTTCCTATGAGAAAAAAACCCCGTCCGGGTTAAATCACTTCGCGGGAGTTTGCTGGCCATGTCCAGTCCCTCCCCGCCACCATGTCCCCGCACTAAGGGACATCGGCGAGCTCTGATGGTAAAACGAGAAACGACTTCATTGCCAAGGGCCACATTTCTAGTAGCAAAGTGCTGTTAATATTTTAATTACATTCAAAAAATAACTCGATTAAAGGATGCAATTTATTGGAATAATGCGAGTGTATTTCAAAGAAATCAAATACCCAGAGTTAATCAATATTCAGACACTCGAGGCTACAAAGCTAGGTGAAAACAAAGCGTTTTTCCGCAGAGTAGCAGTAATGTGCGGCACCTGAAGTAAGTCACTGCTGGGGAGCTCTGTCAGACACTACTAATTAACCTACTTTTCAGCTGAGTTGATGTCAACTTTTTGTAAGCGAGGAGCGAGACGCACTTTTCCTCGGATTTCATCCTCGCCCATCGCGGTCCTTCCCCGCGCCACCGTCCCGCGGGGGTCCCGGTTCCGCCGGCGCGGATCTGCCGCGGCCCCAGCCCCAGCGATGACACCCACCATGTGCTCTTGGGGATGGGCAGCACCAGTTAGGCGCTCTATGCAGTCTTTGACTTTTTAATTTTATTGGTTTCTGGAGCTTTCTAGCGCAGCACCGATTGCAACGACTTTTTTTTTTCCCCCCCCAGGAGTGACCCCCTGTCTCAGGGCCGGGACCGGTGGTGGGCACCCCCCCTCAGCCCTCGGGCTGTCATTAAAGAAGCTGTTCTCTGCGAGGGAAAGCAGCCCCCTTTTCTAGGGGGATGTAATGCGGTGTTGTTTGTTTTACTTTAAGAAACTCATCAGAGCAGGAAGACAATACTAAATCATCCTCTAGACACCCAGGAGTGCCTCTCAGGGATTCTTAGTTCAACAACATGAAAATCTTCTAAATAGCGCCTGCCCCCCCAACCAAAACCCCTAAATTTCTCATTCAGAAACAAATAAAAGTGAAGACCTAATTTCTCTACCATATCCTTCAAAAGCAACAACAAAGCAAGCTACCCCACCTCCTCTGAATTTACATAGCCCTTTAATTAGGTACAGACCTGTGCCAATTTATGTCACCTGTGTGCCTGGCTAGTGGCTACATATACAAGAGAGCATGCCCTTTGAACGGTCCTGGTACAGGAGAGCAGGGAGCTGGGAAGTTGCTGGTAGGTGGTTCAGACCTGAGCTATAAACAAAGGAAAAGTAGGAGATTGTACAAGAAATCAGAAAATTTGATCACAGTTCTAGGGCATGATTTGTGAGGGAAGATAGCACAAAAAAAAAATATAGTGTAGGGAGGGCAAAGCTTAGAAGAATCTCTGAATATAGAAAAAATAACTGGTAAGGAAAAATGCTGAACATTTTATTTCTCCACAGTAGGCAGCAGAAGAGAAAGTGGGCTTAAATTGCACCAGAGGGGGTTTGGGGTAGAGGTACATCAAGGTCTCCAGATATAAGGAGAGCTGAATGCTCTGGAACTAACTTAGGGAGCTTTTGGGGTCTACATCCATGGCAGAGAAGCTGGATGAACCTCTGCTAGGGATGATGGGGGAGTGAGGATCCTGCCTTGAGGCAGAAGAGTCATTCTTCAATCTAATCTCTCTAACTAATAATTCCATATATTCTAGGTAAGAGAAGTGTCAAGTTTGGCACGAAATTAAAATAAAATTGAAAAACTGAATCTTTTGGCATGAGTACACTCAAGGGGAAGAGGCTCAGACTGTGTAGAGTTGCTCTGACATTGCTCCTAGCATGTGGGATTAGCTTTAAGGATACTAAGGCAAGTTTTGGTAGCAAAGGGAGTATTTTAAGTATTGAATTATGTATTTACCATATTAAGCAGTAAAGGACAAGCCAAGTGAAAGGGTGAACTTTACGAGGTGGAAGGACTAGGTGCTGCAACTCCAACTAGGAGCTGGAGTTGTGAGGTCCCCAACTAATGTGTGTATCCCTGAGGTTGTTTAGGGCTATATCCTCAGGTGCAGGGACATTCCTAACTTAATAAATCCTTTTACTGTACAGGTGACCACTTTCTTGAAACAAGTAAGGATCTAACTTTTGAAATCAGTGTGGGTGCTAACAGCTCTGAATGTCACTGTGAGTATTTTAATTTTATATGTTCAGGCCTCTTAATTTTAATTCTTCCACTTGCCAGACCACTAGGAACAAGAGTCAGCACACACGCAAAGGCTGAAAATTCAACTGATTTTACACCTGTATGTCTCTGAAATTGAGAAAACAGCTTTTTATTAGCTGGGGGCTGAGGAAAAAAGATATGTTATTGTGGAGCTTGATTTCTCAATGTATTGGCGGAAGTGTGCAAGGGGTGGTGAGAAATATGGAGGGAGCTACTTCTAATGGAAAGCAGAATACAGCTCTGCAGTGCTCTTCCCTGGAATTTAGTTGTCATCCAAGTGTTTCGCATGAGCAATAATGCTCCAGATATATCCACCTGGCAGCACTGGGTACAGTTTTAGAGTTTAAAGTGATTTTTTTCTTATATGAACCTGAAAACATTCTTTCTACTGGGAGACAAGCTGTTTGGTGAAGAACTCCCCCTCTTTCCTCTGCTTTGATTTAAGTTTTTTTTTTTTTTTCATTTACTAACATGCTTATGGAAATAATTTGCAAACATATTGTATCTTTTAAAGTCTGAGATATTGTGCCATTTGTTCTTATGCAGACTCCTAAGTGAAGTCATTGTGGGGGTTCTACTTAAACAGTGGATGTGAAGAAAGCTTCATGTATTTCACGGGTTGATGGATATGGATTTTGCTATGGCATTTCCCCTTCTGCTTGTTGCACAATTGTGTGTTAACTTTTCACTTTTCATTTAAAAGAAATAAAAAAAAGTTGAGTCTAAGAGCCTCAGTCACAGGCATTACTATATGAAAATAACTCCCAAACCTAAACCAACGCATTATTGCCATCTTGGGTTTAAGGGAAGCTGAAATAAGATGAAGGTATGAACAACCCCATGTATTTTAACAGATTGCTAATTCAGAAGCAAAAAATAGTTTGGGAGGCATGCTGTATAAAATAAATACCATACACATGACTCATCAACATGTTGTTTCTTTTCATACTTAATTATACCAAAGCTTCAAGATCTGTTATTTACCTTAAGATGCCAGGAAACACTCAGTTTTTTTAACAAAGTGCAGTAGAATTTAGGGATTTCAGTCCTGCATGCTTTATGAAAGTATCCAGGATTCTAGTTATATGACAGAAGGAACAAACTTTACCTGTGATAATTTAATTTCGAGAAGTTTTCCATGTGTATGTTTTAAGAAGATAAGCACAAGCAGATTAGCAGTGCAGCAATTATGATGCCAGACAGTCATTTGTATTGAACAGGTCGTTTAGAACGGTGTTCTGGCAAGTGTAAATGTCTGCTGTGCTGCTTACAGCTTCTCTTGGGCACAATATGATTTGTGAAAATGTTTTCTCCTTGGTGTTTCTTGAACAAACATTTTATTTGGAGGAGTTGGGGATGTGTTTCTTTCTTGTTTGTTCTCCCTGAGCACAAATGACAACATAATTATTGCATGCAAGGTAGTGGTAATGTTGAGGGACTTTCAGTGTATTTGTGATTTTTCTCTTAATTTTTTTCTTCCTCTGGCTAAAATTTTTCAGAAATGTGTTGTCTTTATAACTTATAACCCTACAATTTATGAAATTACTATTATTATGGAGGATGAATTCTGACATTTTTGCTTTCAGATACCGAGAACTTATTTGTTCTCTTGTTGATCTTATGAAATCTCATAGCTTTCTGTCTTGCAATCTGGATTTTTCTCTGTACAGACACCAACAGGAAGGGGTTCTTTTTTTTTTTTTTTTGTGGATAAGTACTCTTACATGACAAAGCAGAAAATCTACTGTAGTGTTATTTATGCAAAAAATGGTAGATTAAAACCTGATACAGGATGGTACTTGGTGTAGCTGGGAATAGGATTCCTCAACCTCTCTACTACTACTTATCTTATTTAACAAGACCCAAGCATATTTGCCACAAGAAGAAACACTATGGGAATCTGAAGATACAAAAAGGGGAAACTTCTTTTCTGTGTTTGATCTACAAATTGTGAGAACTCTGATTAGAAAGAAAGACTGTACAGCCAGAGCTCTCTTCTAATACAGTGTGTGTCACCCTGAGGTGGTGTGAGTCCCTGGGGCAAAAGCCTTGGCTACAGAGGTGGGATGGATGATGGTAGCCTGAAACTAAGCTCTCCAGACCTGCTGTAACAGAACCAGTTATCAGTGCTTCTCATATGCTACTGCTCCCTTGTGAACTCATGACTCAAAGGATATGTCCAACCTATAGGGAAAATATTCGACTTGACATTCCCTGGGGTCCTGGTCTCTGATTATCCAGAGAGCAAACATAGCTGGTGCATGCCATGATGAAAACAGTGGAGAGAAGATGGGACAGGGCTCGTGCTTGTGCCTTGCCCTATTACAGTTGCTATGAGGACCACGGCACAGGCTGAAAGCTGGAGCTTGGGCATGCTCCTGAGTTCCGCAGGCTGCAAGCAGCAGCTTGTCCTTTCCAGGCTTTTCTCCCGACTCTGAGGCTGGTAACCAGTCTGTTAAAGAGCAGATAACCGCTTTTGACAAATCAGCATAAATCAGTATAATTAAAAAGTTAGTGGTCAAGGACTGATGGTTCTGGAGAGTGCTGTGGCAACAAAAAACATCAGAATTCCTGGATCACCCACTTTTAGACCATTTTTAAAGGGGAGAGTCACGAGTTGTAAGAGTTAAGAACTTATTTTGATAATTGTCGTCTTGGGTCCGTACACACCACAGATGTAGCTAAAAGCAACCATTGTAAATCCCAGCACACAATTGCTGCAGAATCTTGTGGTGAGGTGCCTTTGTATGGATGCTTACATTCTTTGAGCTGCCACTGGCTTCTGTGCAGTGTGAAGCTGAGGTTGTTGGAAAAAAGTAGTAGCTTGTACATCTGGTTGTGTTGAAGCACTGATGGCTGGTGCAAACAGCCTTGCTGACACCTGCACAGTTAGTCGTGTCCTGCAAGGACTGCTTCACTTTGCTTTCACAAATGCTTCACATTTTTCTGATCTGCAGATTGGGACTGACTATTTGAGTGTCCACACTCAGTAATGCCTCTGCTGCTGGGCAGGGAGGGAAAATGGCTGTTTGCTGCTGTCTCACATACAAATTTGCTGATTGCCTCCTTCAAGAGTGTTCCTTTAACGGCTGTGGTACTGGATACAGTGGCTCAGTTTCCAAAAAGCAAAGTTGTTACTAATGTAATGCCTGGACGTTTGTATGGTTTGTGATGTTCTCTATAGCTCATACTGGCAGGTCTGTTCCTTACTCTTTGGGGCAGAGGACAAGGCAAAAGGCCCTCCTGAAAGGATTTCACTGGGGGAATTCCCTTACTTCACATGCATGGGCTGTTCAATGAATTTTTACTTGACTTAAATTTTCCATATATTCAACACTTTTAGGGAGAGCAACCATGCCCTTGTAATTTAGGAAAATATTATTTTTTTTGCATATTGTTACTTTTATTAAATCTTAAAGGTCATCTCCTGGTTACCGTGTCACCCTTGTCTTGCTTGGTGTGCCCTAGGATGGGCTTGCTTTGCTATGGTGAAAACTGTGGATTTGATCTAGTTATTTTTGCTTTGGCTTGTATGTGGTTTTTTTTGAGTGTTGCTGAGCATTCCATTAATCACATTAGATCAGATATCAAATGCTTTTTCTCTGAACATCAGCTATATATAGAGGCAATGAGATAAATTTCTGGACCAAAGATTTCTGATATTCTAGGGATATTCTAGAGGCCTCTAATTTCAGGTCATTGTCACACTGGTGGAAAACAAAGACCTTGGCAGAATTCAGATTTATGTGTAGCAGAGGAAAAAAAAATGAGCTGCTAGATATGACACGTCTGGCCTAATTGTGGTATGGTCCAGTGAGCTGTGCAATGTTCTGCTTGATTTACCTCAGTGTAAACAGTGTCTGATCTCCTCTCTTGTATTGGTCTGGTCCCTGCTCCTTGGGTAAGGAAATCAGGGGAGTTTTTGATCCCTGTAGTCAGAGCAGGGGCCTGGCCTCCCACAACTTGCTTTATTTGAGGGACTCCCCAGCCAAATCTCCTGTGTTCAATTGGATGCTGCTGCTTCCAGGATGTGCTGTTCATGTTCACCCTGCTGTGCTGGCACTTCTCTGCATGCCTTCAGTATGTCTGTGATGTTACAAATACCTCAAGATATATGGATAGCCTTTATCACAGTTTGCTTGAATTCCTTCTTTATTTTTAATGGATCACATAGATCTAATAAACAAACATTTGTTTTCATCTAAATCATAGAATGGAATGCCCCTTTTGGCCTTTTGGCTGTTTGCTTGTTTGTGCATGTGTAAAGTGCAGTGTGTTTTGTAGAAATTCAGTTCTGCAGGAAAAAAATACCTTTCAGATGTGCTTTCACTAAAAAAAAGTTTCTCATTATTTTTCAACATTATGCGTAGTTATGGTATTCAGATTTAATTACATACAGAATAAATATAACACAGACCCCAAACTGGTGAGATCAGCTTTCAATCACAGCAGGCCGTAAGCTCTAGTAATTAACCATACCTCCACAAACCATCCCCACTAATAAATCCAGGGGAAAAAAAGAACACAGAGGAAAAAAGAAATGAAAAATACAAGATTTTATAGCAAAGGGCCAAATGGCACCCTGATGTATAGACAATGTATCCCTCAGAAAACATATGGTGGTAAAGCATTTGCTTTCTAAACAGAAGCACCTGAAGCCAGGGATCTGCAAGTGAGAGCCAAGGTCTGTATTTAAGTCAGCGTTTGTTTGAAATGAAGATCTGTTGGAGAGCTGGGCAGGAAGGCTGTGTGGTCACTTGACTCCCTGTCCCTTTATCCCTCAGCCCCTGAGGGGCTTGAGGAAGATGAAGAGCCATGGAGGTAGCTGGTGGGTGGTTGGAGCAAACAGCTTTGTTGAGGAGCTGCCTCAAGGCAAGGAGGTCTGGAGCACCCTGACCGAACATGGGAGCTGGCAGCACCACTGCAAAGCCTGAGTCAAGAGGCTGAGAGCAGATATGGACTGTCTTCTCCCATGTGGGATGCTAGGACTTCACATGAAGTGTCACATTACTTTTCAGTAGTGAATAAAATTTTCCACTCTACTTTCTATGTGGCGCACACAGCCTTTGGAAGTCCCCAGATCAGAGCCTTAACAAAAGGAATATCAAGCAAGGAGGCATTCTTCAGATAAAACCAAACAAAATTAAAGAAATTCAAAATGAAACAATGGCAACTGGAGAAAGATCACCTGTTTCATTCCAGTCAGGCCCCCAGAGGTATTAAACACACTTACTTCACAGACTTAATTGCCTCAGGATGAGGCAATCCTGTATATCTTTTTTAGAACCATTAATAACCTACTTCACCTGATTGCAGCAAGTATTTTATTAGAGGATTTGTCAAATGGTAAATGCAAGGACTTTGTGCACAGATAAACAACAAAAATTGACCAAATTTAGCCTCCACTTACAGCTAAAGCTCATTTTTATTTTAATCTTCCATTTAATTTGAAACTTAATAGCTTTTCAAAAATTAAACCTACGTGATTTTCCTACAACACTTATTTTGATTAAATCAAATATGCTCATTTCTACAAGGCTCAGTGCCTTGAATATGTGCAATTTTATATCCACTCTTTGTTTCTGGCATGATATAGAAACAGGCAGAAATTCTTAGACAGTGAGAAACTAGCCATCCACAATTTAGATTTGTAGATAAATATATTTCAATTTGAGGACAAGTGTAGAATGCTGCCCTTCAGAAGAAGTCAAGTCATACACACAATAGAAATATCTGCCTGGTTTCCAGTACTGTAGAAAAGGGTCTGCAGATTTCAGGGCATCTCAGTGAAAACATAAAACAATGTAATGATGCTGCAAAAAACAAAGCTGCTATCGCAGTGTGATTCATGTTTCTAGTAGGAGATGTGTCTGTGAGCAAGGGGAGGTTCCTGCTGCATGACATCCAGCCCTGGTCAGCCATGCAGAGAGAAGGGGAAGCAAAGTGTTGGGAGTCCAGAGGAGAACAGTAAGGAAAAGCAGGGACTTCACAAATGTCACCTACAATGAAAGGTTTTAATAATTTACTTTCTTTGATATTAAAAGGAGGAACAAAGCTTTTCTGTAAAATAAGAGAACTGACCTGGTCCTCTGTGTGCAATATGTATCTCTGGCTGAGAGTTAAGACATGGACTGAGAATGTCTGTCTCTCTTAATCTACAGAGAGCTGACACATCTTCTACTGAAGCTGCTTTTAACAGATTTTTTTTTTAATTATAAATTTGCACTGTCATATTTTTCTTACTTTCCTTAAAATAAACCAAAAAAGCTAACATGGTTTTGACACCACCTTCCTTACCCTCAAATGTTTTAAATTAAAATACCATAGTGGCTGTAATTTAATGTCCCACATTGCTACCCTTTGCATGATCATGCTACATCCCTGATGGAGGTCTGCAGCCAGAAACTCCTTCTTCTGTCTTCTGATAGTGGGCATAGTGGGAAAAGTGGAAATTGGAAAAAAACATGGGAGTGGGAAAGAAAGCTCCAAGGGAATACAACATTGTCTCTTAGTCTCATTGTTTTGATTTGCAGCTGAAATACACATTAATTAAAAAAAAAGTTGTACAAGGTAGAAACATTCGTGTGGCTATTAGACTTGGTGTTCTGATAGGCCTGCAGATTCACAGAGAACTTTTTGGTGTGTGTTTGAATGGAAGCCCAAGAAGAGGCTATTAAAAAGAAAAGAGATTTCTACTATGGAAATAGGATTTCCTTATGAAATACATTATGACTTACTCTGCTGTTACGTGTTGGTGACTTTAAAAACATTGTGGAAGATAAGGACTGGTTATAAAGACTATGTTAGTGGAGATTAAAGAGCCCCCTTAATTCCTGATGAATTATTCTAAAAGGAAAATATGTCTCAGTGGTAGATTCTGGATATCTGCTTGCTCTTTGGCAGGGGAAGAGAGACAGGGGCTCTTCAACCACATGCTGTCTGTATTCTGAAGAGTGCACTGACAGTTCATCAGACAAACTCACCTCTTTGACTAGCTGTCCAGAGGACGAAGCTATTTTCATGTGCAAAATGCCCCTTTAGCTCTAAGTGTCTCCTGAAGCTTCCAAATTTCAATTAGAAACCTAACCTCAGGCACAATCAGTGTATTTATTTTTCAAAAACGTCTTTATTGCATTAAAATGAGATAGGATATGTGCACTTAGACTATAAGGGGAACATGAGGAAGAGGGGAAAATCAGCCTTTAATACTATTAGCATATCAACAGTCACAAACTTTATAACATTCATATTTCAGTGATAAAAATCCAGCTAGCTCCAGTGAAGGATAGTCCTTTACCAGTCAACAGAAGCCAACTAGCCCCACCTGGCTCTGCTGTCTTTTTTTTCAAGTTTTCTCCAGTAAGTGTTTTTAATGTTAAAGGACATTCACTTCCCAACTGCTGTGCTCTCTAACTGCTTCTAGATTTGGGCTCCCTTTTTCATTCTTTTTTACTTTCTAATAAATGATCATGTACTTTTCTGACTGGTGGCACCTCTTCAGCAAAAAGGATGGAGAATATAATGGTTCAGAAGGGTTTGTAGGCAGGATGTTTGCATGTTTTTTGCTTATCAGGCTTCCAACTCATTATATCTTGGCAGGCAGGATTTGAACCTGATCTCTTCAGCTTTCAGGCTGAGTGTCTAGGATGTTACCTCCTAAGAGCCTGAAATAGACTCTTTGTCTAGCTGTGTGTTGAAATCAAGCCACTGCAGCCACTGAATGTTGTGGAGGGCTCAAGCCTGGTTAACTTGTGTGGCAAATGCCAGCCCCCTTGCTGGGGAAGGAATGACTGTTTTCAGCATCTCCACTGGACTTAAGAATGGGAGTGGTGCTGAACTGTCATTAGATAAAAACACAAGGAAGCTCTGAGCATGTTTAGACAGACTTTCCAAGTAATTTATTACTTTTTTTTTTTAAAGGCACAGAAAAAATGTACAAGCTGGAACACTCAATAGCAGCTCTGCAGAGTTTTTTTCCAAGTCTTGACTTGTGCGTTTTTACATTCTGTTTAAGACTCATTTTAGGTGATTTATGTTCTGTTTGGATCTTGGCCCAAGGTATCAGCAACAAGCTTACCATTTTGCGGAAGTATTCTCTGCACTAAGGTTCTGACCTACTACTGTCTGGGGACTTAGCTTTCTACTGGAACGTTAGCTTTGACAGAAATCTACATGTTTTCTTCCCTTAAGGAACTGGATCATAAAGCTGTGGGACTGGAGAAGACCTCAAGAGGTCATCCAGTCAATCCTCCCTTCCCAGCTATAGCTAAACTCATGTTTTTTGCGTTGGTGTTGGACTGTATGTATGAGACAGCTTGGGGATGAGGAAAGAAGTCTGGCGAACAAATAGTATAAATTGATTTTCTAGTTTAGGCTCCAGGAAGGGGGAGTAAGTGATTGGGGTATGAAAGTTGTAGTTTAAAATTACACTTTAATATGTACTTTTGTCTCTAAGGAAGCACTCTCTTAAGAGTCTCAGCATACCACTAGTTGTAAGTGGTATCTCTGAAAGCATCACTCCCCCTACTGCTTCACTCACCTAAGTTTTGAAGGACATTCCTTCTCATTTTGTTGGGGTTGCTGCTCAGCAGTACTGCTGACAAAGTCTCTGGGTTATTGTTTTCTATGACTTCACATAGTGCTAATTCTTTTGGCTCTTCTAAATTCTGAGACTGTTTTGCCATAGCTTCACTTTTAAATAATTTTAGTCATCTCCTGATGGAAACCCCCTCATCTTGATTGGGTGCTTCAACCCCATTTATAACTCAGCTGGTAGAATATATTCTTTGAAGTCAACTTGAACTTGTGAGCTATTAGACAACGGCTGGCTTATCCTCTCGGAGGCGAAGTACTGCATGAATGGAACTTCATGAACCCTATAGGAAGCAGGATAAATATGGATCTGTACCCATCCTGTAGGTAGGCATGTATGGCATCCCCTTATCTTCAAGGAGATGGAGAACAGATTTTAAAGGAGAAGACAGACCAAGAAAAGAGGAGTCTTCATTTAAGACTTCCCTGTATGGAGATCAGGGACTTTTGTTTTCATTTGCAAATGGTTTTGGTCTCAGTGTGTGGGTGGCTTTTGTGTAACAGAGCTGGAAAAGCATTCAGAACATACAGGGGAAAAGTAAAACAAAGTCCCAGAAGGGAGTTGCAGTTATTTAGGAAAGTTATCAAGACTACTGTTGCAGGAAAGTAGATTTATACCCAATAAAATTACTTCCCTTGCTTTAAAGTAGTATTTGCAGTATTCTTTGTCAATAGAAGAATATTAATTTTTCTAAAAGTAACTCTTTTTCCATAAATTCTGGGAAATAGAGTTCTGAAGGTGCTCTAGGAATGCAGCACACCCAGGTGTGCTCACTTCTGTCATAGTCTTTGTGGGTTGGAAATTTTTCTGTATTCTAGCACTTGTTTCACAATGGAGGAAAAAAAATCTATTAAACTCATTTTTGTTTTGAGTCTAAGACACTGAAAGCTTAATACAAACTGTTTTGTATGGATTGTTAACAATGGCTGGTAGATCTTCATGGTCTGAATTTCCCATCTCTGCTGAGCAATTCATGGAAGCTTTAATCAAAATCATTGCATTCAGCAATCTTTTTTTATGTACACCTGGTATACTGTCACCTCCTGTAAAGCAGCCAGAAATGTCCCATTAAAGTTCTCCTCTAGGGTCTTAATTTATAATAATAATGAATAGATAAGAAATATGCACTCAAGTATGTCTTTGTAAGAACAATAATGATACTTTGTAGACCTCCTTAATTCATGGATCAAATATCTCCTCCCTTCCAAGTAAATAAGTCACCCAGGAACTACCATAAGCTTTTACCTTTTGCAGGTACAGTTGAATGAACCCCTGCCACAAATACAGAGCTCACCAACCTACTATTCTCTAAGCTATTAGCCCATTCTTTCCCCCCATGAGCTGAGTCCTGAAGGTAAGGGTTTTTTGTGACAGTCATGACTTTTTTTTTTTGGTCTTGGGACTGATTTTATTTTGATAAAGATATCTGACATTCACACACAAATATATTCTAAGCTGGAATGCTTAATGCAAACTTTGTAGTTTTCAGACAATTGCATTATCTCATGCAAATGATGACTTCTTTCTGCTTGAGTATTAAATCCAAAAGCTATGATCTATCTCTACTTGTACAAGGGTTCTGTGAGAAACACCATTGTTCTTAATGTTTGTTTGGAATAATTTTTTTTGCTGTGGAAAGGAGTGGGGAAAGACAAATAGTATTTTAATTTTCTAGAGTTTAATATACTCCCTCCATGTGAAAGCAGAGTCCTCATTTTTCAACAAAGAACCTATTCTGAATATTTCCTCTTACTCAACCAGGAAAAGCGCTTCCACTGCCTGTGAAGGGATTTGTTCAGTTCTTCGAAGAAATTGTAAATCATAATTGTTCATTGTTTTTGTGAAAATACATATTCACATTTTGTCTTCAGCAAACTCCAATACGACTAATCTTAACCTCTATAGACACTTTTGTTTTCTTCATGGCTCTTTGCTTAATGAATATGTAAAGATACTAGCAGGATTGCTGTGGAAGCAGATGTCACTGCTGTTTTAGTATACAGACAGCATATAGTGCTCTCTTATGTGTAGCTGGCACTGATGAGATCTCAGTTCATTTGGCTTGGCACCAACTTACCTGAACAAGACTGAAATGATGTGCCTGGGTTAGGGCAAATGAGATGATGTGGGGAGGTGAAATCTCAGGCAACTCCCTCAGTTAGTACGGTATGTCCCATTGTGTTCCTCAAACCTGATGTTTGGTGGTAGCAAAAGTGATCTCATGTCTCAACCAGGACTAGTCTATAACAAAAATATAAAAGAGTAGAAATCATAAGAATTGCAGAAAAACCCATTTTTTTTCTTGAAAAAATATTTAAAGATATGAAAGTTGCTTTTTTTTTTGTCTCTTGGCAGGAGGCACTTGTTAGATAATGGGGTTTTGTCATAAAAGGCTGGCTAGTAGTGTAATGGCTGAGACTTTTTCCATTTTTACTTGGCAGAGGAAGGATGCTGTTTTCTGTTTGCTTTTACAGTCATAACTATTTGCCTATTTACATTTATGCACCTAGTAGTTTTGCTGTTGTGGTGTTGGATTAGTTCAAGATGACCTGGTAGAACAATTTCAACCCACTGAAATATTAAGACAGGCTGTTGAATTTCTGAACAAGATTGGTTGCTATGAGCAGATGAAATGAGTCTCTGTGTTCATCAGACACCTGTGTTGGAAATTATATTGCTCAGGTGGCATTTCTTGGCTCCTGAACACAGAGCTACATCTGAAGAAAAAGTATTGCTTTTTGTCCTCAGTGTTGTGTTGAGAGTGATGCTTGATCATTTAAGGATAATCCGGTGTTTAAAACAGGAATGTCAGCTCCTTTTAACTTTTTGACTGTCTGATACTATGTTTCATGGTCTAATTCAGTTTATTTAATCAATACAATATTATCAATTGCATATTAACTATATGTCTGGAATGTTCTTTCAAAAGCTAATTGACATACAGTGAAACCTTTATGGAAGAGAAAATACATATAAAATCAGAACCAGCTATTAAAATACCTTCACATTTATTCACTATCTTATAATATCCAAGAATGGAAGGGCTCAGGTGACGTCAGTTGATAATTCAAAATCCCCCAAAATGAATAATTTTTCACACAGTATGTAGTTAAGTTGTGAAGCATTTTACCACAGGATGCTAAGGTGTTATATGAGTTGAACAACTGAATGGACAATTTAATAGAAGAAAACACTATCAAGAGCTAGAAACATTGGTTTTGGTGTTCAAGAAATGGTTCCTGAATTCTCTGTGCAACAAATGGCTGAAATTGAGACTCTTCCCACTGGTGTCCCTCTATGCTTCGCCTCCTTCCCCAGGCATCCACCCTCAGCCACTGTTGGAATAGGATACTCCAGTTGATAAACCTTGGTTTTACCTACCACACCTATTCTTGTCCCAAAATAGGTCAGTTGGCCAATTTGCAGAGAGAGCGTATTTGTTCATATATAGTGGCCGCATTACTAAAAAAAAAAAAAAGGCATTCTGACTTGGAGCTAGTCCAAACCCCTCTGAATTCATTCACTCAACAAGCTGACTTCCATTATATGTTAGGTTGAACTCTGGAAATTGTAACAGCAAAAGTGTAAAAGAAGCAAATTATTGCTAGTACTGTATTAACTGATTATGCTTGTGACAATGTGTCAGTTAAAGGGTAGAATAGACAGAGCATGACTTTCAATTTCTTTTAAAATGTTACAGTTCTTCAATATATTTTTGTACTGACATCTGGATATTTCAATATCTGAAGCAAATAGGAACAAAACAGAAACCACCTGGATTTCCAAACTCCATATGTAGAAGATGAAAATACTCAGTTTTTGCCTTGCTTCCTGTTTTCTTTGATTTTTTTTCTTCCTGCTCAGCTTGTTTGCTCTTGGAAAGCTTCCTAATTGCTTTATTTTTATTTTTAAGTTTCTTTGAATAAACATAATCCTGTTATTCTGCTTGGAAACCCTAACCTCTTCTGAAGCCAAAGGGAGACTCATTGTTGATGTGACTCCACTCCAGGACTTCACAGTGGTAACCACTAGGTCTTGGAGTAGAATTTTTATAGTTATACAATGTAAAGGTCAACCTAAACAAGTCTAAACTTCTGTACAGGTCAGGGTATGTGTTTCACTCAGTTTTCAGTGTCAAGTGTTCCCCTTTTGTTCATCTGTGTAATGGACAACATAGAAATATTGCTTTGGGTTTGGATGTGAAATTCAGCTGTGTCACACAATATTTGGCTCACTAGACTTCAGTAGAGTTAGACAAAGAATGAATTTAGGCTGTTGAATTGAAATCAATTCAGTTAATTGAAGTCAGTCAATAGGAGCTTTTTGTACAGTTTTGAGTGAAGAATGTAGACCTTTTTAACTCTAATCAACTACAGAACATTATTAAGTTCCCACAAGAAATGGTTTAAGTGCAACATGATAATGAAAAATGCAAGTGAAAAAATTTTGTTCACTTTGAGTAGCTCTACAATCTCGAATCTGAAAAGAAACCACTTTACATAATGGAAGGAGATACTTACAAAGCAGTCAGACTGAAAAATACCTAGAATTATAGGGGGTAGCGAATTAGAAAAGAGCTTGTAAAGTGATATACCAGCAAAAGTAATTTCAGGCTGGAGAGAGATCTTTTTAGAAACCAAGGAGGTGCTAATGCCTTTATTATGTGAAATGGTGTCTGCAATACTGCACTGAGTTCTGGGAGCCTCTGACAGTAGAAAAACATCACCAGTGAAGATCAATTTACAAAAGGGAGCAAACCTGGGCAGTGCTTTGGAGGCTGGGCAAAAGTATGTACTACATAGACAAACATTGATGCTTTCACTCTGCTTAGGAACATCTGCTTAAGAGGGTCCTTGGTGATTTAAAAGTCAGAAAAATGTGACAAAATTATATGAATAATCCAACGTTTATCAGCTTTTCCTTGCCTCCATGTGGGTTTTAACCAGGTAGAAAACTTTGAACTACATCTTTAGGTGGACTGTCTGGTTCCATCATCACATATAAACATTCTGTTTGAGAAATCCAACGCCAAATTTTTCTGTGTACGTTGATACGCCATTTCTTCAGATTTATCTCATTCTCATAATGATCTACATCTCTTGCCTTATTGTTGAAGACATTGAAATGAGACAGACAGCTGTACAGCTTTCTTCAAACTGTAGGAGTGTCTGCATTGAGCCAGGCTAAAGGTCCATCTAGCCCATATCCTGTGCTGGACTATAGCTATCAACAGATGCCTGGGGAAGAGTATAAGAGCAACTGTGCAGTGATACTTCTCAGAATTACACTCCAAGCTTCTCATGGGATTTCCTCCTTAGAGATGCCATGTTTCTGTTTACTAGCTGTGTTGAGTTTTTTCTACGCATTTCTTCAGATGCTTTTTGAATCCATACAGATTTTTGGCAGTTCCAGTGTCTCCCAGTGAAAAGAGTTCCTTACCTTAACTATGCACTGTATATCAAGAATGCCCTGTTTTTCTCTTGAGCTTGACATTTACAAGACTCATCTGATGGTCCCTCAACTCTTGTAGAGAGTGAGTAATCATTCCTCATGTATTCTCACCACATCATTGATATTATTGAGCTTTACCACATCTCCATTAGTCATTTAAGTAATTTTTTTTCCAGTTCCAGGAGGCTTAGTGTATTTAACCCATCCGTGCCTGGAGGCTGTTAATCAGTTTTGTTCGTACTTGTCATCCTTCTCCAGTCCTTTTCCTATTCTCTTAGTTATTTGACCAGTTACATTGGCATAACTGCTCTCATCTTGATAATTTACAAATTTGCATTTTCATCTTGCAGTTGGAATCAAATTGACTGAACCTTGGTCAGCTGAACTGAGCTCAGTATGGAGGCAATGCAAACATCTGAGAACAAAAGTGAAACGGAAGAAAGGACCAGAACTGCATGTTCTTCCTGATGCATATGCACAGTTTGGACTGAACTGTTTTCACTGGTCTGCTCTGGGCTTTTCTCTTCAGTGTCAATTATTTCTCTGTAAATGTCCAGCTTAGCCATAGTCATGAAGAAAAAAGAACCTTTCCTTTCATCTGAGTAACTGGACAGAACACATTACCCTAAAACGTGAATAATAACTGTTCAACTCCTTTTCTTCCAAAGCTCACTGTTCTCAAAAGCAATCTTAAAAAAACAAACAAAAAAAACCCAACAACAACAACAACAAAAAAAAAAACCAACCGAAGGGCAAAACTTGGTTCTAATGCCCTGAAGTTTTGGAAAACCATGAGGTGAAAAACAGTCATCTGGAAATGACCACCCAAAAGAGTGTTTAACAGGAAAGGCAGGAATTTAAATAATGCTGGAGCAGCACTCGGCAGATGCTCACAATTTCAGCAGAATGGCTTACAGCAAGGGAAGTTCAGCATGTTCATAAGCCTTTGCAGGACTGGGGCTACATGGAGGATGTGCTTTCTCTCCTCAGAGCTATATAAATGATACATCTTGGATAAAATTCATCCCCGATGTATAGGTTAAAAATAGAGACTAGAAACAATTCTTTTTAGACCTAAACATTTGCACAGGATAAGGACTATTGAATATTAAAAATCTGTGAAGTAACATAAAACAGAGCTGGACAGACATTTTCAGAGGGCTCTGTAAAACTTACAGAATCCTGAGATAATGATCAGGCTAGGAAAGGTTTTTAAAAATAACTTTCCCTGGCTTCTTCAAGGTCCAGTAATTTTTATTCAAAAAATACTCTCTGAATGTGATCTCAAGCCATTGGAAACAGAATTTCTTTCTGATTTTTGGTGTGAAAAGGATCCTCTGTTAAAGTATCGTATTTGCGCACAGTTTATTTTGCATGAGTTTGTTTTTCTTCTGTCTTTGGACTGTGGAGGGTGAATTTTGCTCCATGCTAATCAGCCTGGATGGTTAATGCCCAATTGATGTGTTAAGTGTTTAGGTTTATGATGCTATATAAATAAAGCGCTAAATACAAGTGAAATAAAAGCATCGTTACTTGCTACAGTTCACATTAGGTTTATAGTGTTGTGTTCTCAAGATGTGCAACCAGTTTGTGTGTAGCAATTGAAGTTTATACACTTTAGATTATAAGAAGTTCAAGCATGTGGTACAGGAAGAAACATCAAAGGTTAGACTGTTATTATTAGGACACTTCAAAGAGAAGAATTTCTGAAGCCTTTAAGTTTTACGGCAGGTGCATGAAGAGGTGCCAGGTCATCTCAGGGTGGTCAAGAGTAGCCTACATTGAAACTAGATTGCATAGGACTCCTTTTATCTGTCAAAGACGGTTGGGATTCTGACTTAGAAAGAGTTTTAACAGTGATTTTGAATACTGGACATCAAGCCTCTCTAATTTCAGCTGCTCTCAGCATGGAAGCTTGCAGTCATGGTCTCTACCAATGGGCACATCTGGGTAACAGAAGAGTGGTCCTTCTGGTTGTATCACAGCCACAGAGCCTCCGGTGCGGTCCATGGTCATCGCCGGGTCAGGCAGGCTGAATGCTCCACCAAACGCTTTATGTTTTGAAGCAGATATTTGCTTCAATAATTATGGCAGGGTGGGGGGATGACCTCTGGCTCCTACTCAGTGTCTATAATCCATTTGAAGACAAAAATGTCATTCTGGTGTTTCTTATTTAGGAGACGCGCAAAAGGAGATTAATTATATTTGTAGTTTAAACAAACTAGTACAATAAATCCAACACCTTCTGATTAGAGCGTGATCGTATTTCCCTAATGGGATATTACATGAAGCTATATGGAGAAAAATATTTTTACAATCAAATTAAGTGACAGTGATGGTTAATTTTAGCTGATTAGAGCAATATATGTTCAGAGCTTGGAAAGAAAACATTTATTTCTTTAGATTGTACAGATTTCTTGTTCCTGGAGACTTGTATCTCAGCCCCACCTGCTTGGTGCTATAACTTGTCAGTTTAATACTGCTTAACAAGAATATTCTTCTTTGGAACATCGTCAGCCAAAATAATGATTTTGTCTTAATAAAATTGAAAAACAAGATGAATTATATATAGCCAACAAAAACATATTCCCTGTAACCAGCTGCAAGAGGGTTTATTTCTGCTGATGAATTAATACATTAAATAATAATAGTTAAAAACCATTTTACATTGCTTTGATCATTCACTTACACGTCATTAAGTAGACTGAGCATTTTAGTGTGAAAAGGCCGTGTTTACAAATTAGTCCAGAAAACGTTTCCCAGTGAAGATCAGCATATATATTGTGTTTTATTTCAGCTGCACATGACACAACCTTAATATTAGAGCCAGATGATTAAAAGAACATTACCTGAGCCTTGAGAGTCACTGAATGAGCTATGCTAAATTGGTTGTTTTCTATTTTGTGATTAATTGTGCTTCTAAACCATATTTTAGTGTGCTTTGTTTTTCTGTCCCTAGTCATCCCGTATTATTAAAGAGAAATTCTGCATATCTCTCCTGGAGTCCAATTAAGGATTTGCATCATGACTAGATTTTTCACTTTAATTACTGTATATAAAGTAGGTTTTGACTTATTTCCATATTTATCAAACTATGCAGAAGAAGCAAAATTCATCAAATAAACAGATATCTATGGCTATAATTGCAGCCTGCACTGAGCATGTAGGAAGAAAATATGAGGGTCCAAATTTCATTATGTAGAACATAATAAACATCTGAATAATTAAACTGTGTGTAAATCACACGCTTGGCAGTAGTAAGAACAGAGAAGAGACACCTTAGTTTGATCAGAAAAAATACCATGTTTCCAGATATATTTTAAAAAATATTTTCTAAATATAACTCAATCAGTAGTAAGTAGAAAAACAAGAACCAAAGCCTTAAATTTGCAGCTTGTTATCAGGTGAGGGGGGATGCCATGTACATTTAGAAATATTTTTTCATTAATAAGAATATGCTTAGCTCTCCTTTTTGCTTGTGTATCAAAAACATGTTGCAAGAAACTAGAGGATGCAAACTCTTACACTGAAATGGCAAGTTCAATTAAGGCATGCAGCCAGTTTTGATAAACTGCCTTAAAGGTTTGAAAATGGCATAATTGCTAAAGCAGAAGCTTTTGTCAAATTTAACTGGGAGGACTTAATTGTTCACTTAAGTATCTTCTCCTAGGTTCCAGTTAAAAGGAATACAGGAACCTTTCTTTATTTAATACATTTCTAATTATAAGCTTTAATTTTCTCCATTTGCTATGAAGCAGTACCACAATTTATTTCTATAACACATTTTGAAGTGTGGTATTTTTAGTTATATAAAAATTTCAAGAAAATTACATTTCATATAGAACTTTGCAAAATTGTTCTAAGCTAAAAATAAAATTTTGAGAACTAGACCTGAATTCAATGTAAAATTTTGCTGGTGTTAAAGCAAAATATAGAAACATAAGGAACATTCATGTTGATTTGCACTTAGATTGTGGGGTGTTTTTTTTTCATTTTAAGCCTGTTGTTCTTCTCTACTTATTGAATAAATTCAGTGTGTATTACACTCAAGCAAACATATGACTGCTCACTCTAGAATGAAGCTGTATTTTTAACTGAGTTTCAAAAAATTGATTTTTAATTGCTGCTTTGATGGGAATTTGTAGGTACATAATATCTTTTTAATTTGCTGGAAATCTTCTTGAAAAAACACTTTGTTATTTAGATTTTTTTATTTTTAATGGTTTTTTATGGGAAGTGAAGTGCTATTCTACTATAATTGCATCTTTTTGTAGGCATTACAGTTGTTTCTTGGAAACAAAAACTTGTTTTATTAATTTATTTGGTCTGCCCTACTGAGAATACAAATGATAAGCAAGGAGGACAATGATAGCAACTCAGATAAGGAAGAGATATAGAACTTAAAATGTTTTAAGTGAGCACTAACAAAAAGAATTTAAACCTGTGCAAACAAGAGAAAAGAAAGCTAATAAAAATAGCTGGAGGTAAAGAATATGTAATGAAATTCATGCCAAATTTTAATCTACACCCATCAGACTGTCCAATTTGCACATGTTGTAAGATAAGCAGGAGATGTGTTGATTGAGCAAAGCATATCTATTCTTGAGGAGGGAAGAATGGAAACATGTGCCTCAGTGCATTTCCTTAATTGAGACCTAGCTAACAACCTCCCTACGCAACCGCCATTCAGCAGAAAAGTCAGAAGGACCTTGGGCAATGCTGAGTGTCTGGACAAAAGCAAATGTAGTGCTCATTCTTAAATAAAGGAGGAATAATCATGCAATGAGCATCCATTAGCTCTAACATCACTTTCAGGTAAGGTGCTGCAAAACCCTTGACAAGATGTAACATTACCGTGACCAGCTTAGGTATGGTTAAGCCTAGCTTACTGTATTAGGGACCATTATCTGCTATTACCTCTGTAGCATACTGCTTGTGTGTGGCACTTAGCGAACTGCTAACATGTCAGACTCTGGGGCAGGTGAGGATGACAAGGAATGCATCAAAGTCAGAATAACGAGGGGAGAAAAAACCCCAAAGCATGCTCTGGAAATAAGGTTGGTGTACCTGTCTGTCAGGATGGTAACTTTCTACAAGGAAGGTAAGTATGATGGCAAGAGTGTAGAGGATAAAACTTGCTCCAGTGTGGTTTCCTATAGGATTAATTGTCTGTGCTCTCTGAACCCTTCCTGGTTAGTCTTCTCTGGTAGGGTAGAAAGGCACTGGTTGTAGGTACCAATGCAGATTCATACTCTGACTGGGAGAGTCTCAACTGAGCAATGCATTCTTTTATGTACAAAACTAAGGAAGGGTAGAGTTGAGACTTCTTTTCCTTACTAGGTATATCTCTTCTGTTTAGGAGTGAAAAATGCCAGTAGGGACCAAGGGAGAAATTTGCACTGCTGCTTGATGTGCCTATAGATGCATGAATGCATAAAAACAGAGGAAAAGAAAAGAGAGAGAGAGGAAGGACAGCAAAGGTGTCAAAGTTGCAATAACCAGTAATCATAAACACAGTAAGTTAGTCTTTCAGGAAGGTGACGTCAGCCTATTGCTATAAAAAATACTAAGCCACTATAAATCTTCCATGACAAACAGCTTAACAAAGTTGTATCTTGGCATTAGTGGAGATCAAAGACTGATATCAAGAAATTCTCTTCCTAAACCCCAAGTTGTTTTTCTCTGACTTATTTATACTGAAGTATTAGAGTGCTGGTTTTGACAAATAATCAAACTTACTGAAAAGAGAGACAGAGGTGAGGAAAACCACTGTCCTGTATTGGTCATAGTCACCACTGGTCAAAATATCTTGTGCTCACAATTTCTGGACCAAGATTGATCTGAAGGAAATGTGGAAAGCATGATATTTATGTCTTGGAATAAGAGAAGAATAAAGGAGCAGAGAGAGCTCAAATAATACATCTGTGCTTAGCAAAGAAGGCATACAGGAGAAAGGACAACATCCTCTTGCTTGAAGAGAAACACATTATATAGAAATGCATTCAGGTTTACTGGCTCTCTTTCATCTGTTTTGAGTCTCTTCTCCCATCACCGTCCTACCCAAGGGCTCACTTTTGCATGGAAAGTATTGCATCTATGGCTGTGATACAGAGGAAATGGAGATCCACATCTCATATTTCTGAGAGCTGGTTACAATTTGGTTGCAATGCATAAAGTGGCCAACTGTGTAGTGGAGTTTATTAGACTATCCAGGTGTTTCCTGTACTTCCAGGGAAGGATCAAAGTTTGTAGTTACAAGGGTGTATAGACTATCAGAGTGTATGAAATATATCACAAATGTATTCATTGAAACTCTGTCAGAGCTACTGTTGGAACTGTACTATTAGCCTTAGAGACTTCAACATCCATATGAGCATCAAACCAGATGAGGCAACATCTGTTTTCCTGGTAAGGCTGAGCTCCCTAGATTTTACCGAGCCACTTGACAAGAATTCATAGGGCAGGAAAAAGTATTTGATTTTCATTTGCATATGGTCTAGTTGTCAGAAATACAAAGTCTGAATATTTTCAACTAAACTTCAATGTAAGAGCTATTCTTCCCTGCCTAATCTCAAAAGCATCTTCAAGGTCAGCTAGGAGCTGTTATTTCTAGGCTTTTTTTTCCCTTCAGCAAAATATAAACTTTATCTTCCTGGGTTATTGTTAGTGAAGACAACTAAATTCTCTGGGTTGTGAATAATATGGAAATCAATTGTATGCTGATCTCTGTCCTTGAAAATAAGCCTGTTCAGTGGTTGAAGTTCACAATCTCTGGCTTGGGAAAGTTAGCAGGCTTTTTTTGACCTTCACATCTTTGTTACTAGATGGTAATATTGACAGATATTGTAGATGTTTTTTTCCAGTTCCAATGCAATTTATTTTCAATTGTTCCTTTTCTAGGAAGGTGCCTGAAAATGCAACTGTTTTTCATACTTAGGTGTTTAGGCACTAACACTATTTCAAACGTTCCCTACTACATCCCTTTCGGTAAACACCTCCTATTTGCTTTTCTGTTGTCAATGGTAATATGAAGATGTTATTTACATTTGTATTTTCTTATTGTAGTGCTGCGTTCTTATTGTATTTCAGGGTGTATGAAACTGTTCTGTTACTTGATACACCCAAATATAATTGCTATTGTTATTAACTGTTGTTTCTGATTAGCTGACCCAAGGTGATTGATTTCCAGCTATTCAAACATTTCAGCTGTGCTTCATACTAGTTCTATTTTTATTAAGAACTCAGCCTTACAAAATGTTATTTCTGATATTCGTTATAATGTTGACCTTTTTTCCCCAGTAGTGGGTTCTTTGGATTTTTAATCTGAAAATCAGTTCAGAAGTCAAGTAAACACTCATGGGTCAATACCTGGCTTTTGCAGTCTTTGCCATGTAGTTCCTGTTCTAGTGGCTGTGAGCTTGATGATTTTGAGACCTACTGACTGTAGGACGTAGTAACATATCTGTCACTAAATATAATGCCAGTATCAGCAGTGACAGAGGCTTAACAAGGAGTTATTTTGATGGTAAAAAGTGCATACATTAATTAAATTTAACACAAAATTGACAGCCATTTACCAATCTATCACTCTTAGTGGACTGTATTTTGATATTATTCATTATTCTGCTTGAGGTATTGAGACATGAAGCAAAATAAAGTGAACTGGACAGTACTGAAAAGCTTCTCTTGCTTTGCGCAGAGTGATGTGGCGGACATTTAATGCCGTTTTACACAGAGCAGTTTTTTGCCTAGTGTGGATCAATTCTTGAATAGCATAAACTGAACAGGCTCTTCAGGACTCTGGGTTTAAGAGCTGCAGCAGGGCAGGAGGGAGCCCTCTGAATGCAGCAGCCCTCTGGTAGGGCCGGTGAAGGGTTGCTTGCTCTCTAGAGGCAGGGCCCAGCAGACCTCTTCTCCTCCACAGGACACAGTGCCATGGAAACGACAGTACAGAAAGCTGTGCAGGAGTCCTTCAAGTGCCCAGTCCTGTTTAACTCTAAATTTTAGCTTGCTTGGTGGCTTTCTATGTGTTAACTTCTGATTACGCTCCTCACATTGGGCGTGTAAAATAAGACTGCCCACAGTTGCTTTAAATTTAGTGACTACTTATTGATAACTTCCGTAGATTTTCGATGGGAAAAGAGGCATGTATGCTTTAATGACTTTCCTATCAAGGCTGTCAGCCAAAGCTTCACTTCCCTCTGTAGCTTAATCATTTATAGTACAGCACAGTAAGACTTTTTGAAAGGCTCATTGCACTAGTGTTTTAGTGGAGAGAGAAAAGGAGGCTTCTCCAAATCAAGAGAACCATAAGTAAGGGAACCCTCCAAGTGGTTACTTTTGAAGGCCATTGTTGTGTCTCAGTACTTCACATTTCAAACTTAAGTCTTTTCTAAATGTTTCATAGTGGTAAGCACACTTACATCTATCCACTTCTTGAGTCCCTTTCACAGCTTTAGTTACACTAAGGCTGCAGAGGAACTGAGACTGCTGGAAATACATTTCTTTAGGCTCAAATCTTTGCTAATGATATCTTTTGTAATTCAGCTGGTGTTTGCATAAAATACACTATTTTAATTATATTAATTCCTACAAAATGTAGTTAATAAAACACACGCCACTTGGAAGTTTTTCCCTGGAGCTAATTATAGCGAACTTAAGCTGTTAGAAGGGAAGCAAGGGAATTGGGAAATTCTAAATGGAAACTCAGCCCTGCTTCTTCTCTGGAGAATGGGGATCGCATTGTGTTGACATTACTTATTTGAATATATGAAAGGCACTTTGGGTATCTAAAGGGCTTTATAAACATTACAGTAAAGTTCTCATTACCTCTATTTATACAGTACCATGCTACAGGCAAATACTGTCACCACAGGATGTTAGTTTCTTAATGGTATCAACTGTATGCTGCTAGCTAGTAGAAGGATGGTCTAGAGAAAGGAAAATGGATGAATAAATACCATGTGGTACTGACAAGTACAGCATGCAGTATGAGACCAAGCTATAAAGAGGCAGCACAATCCGATCCACTTAACTATTTTTGGGACTGGGAGTTTTGGCATCTTTACTCTCTAACATTCTGTAACAAAATGCATGGTTCCTGGTTCATTTTCTCTGGCTGCAAAATGGGAATTGTAACAGGCTGAAGTTGATTTTTCATGTCTTACTTTATCAGGGTGGTGAAAAAGTTTGGAAGTTTTCCGATTCCCCAGTGTGGGCCCATAGCAAGGCTGAAATGGTGAAGGGATGACAGTATCCCTTGTCTTCATTAGCAGCTCATGCTGGGCGCAAAGAAGGGTGTGAGTTTTGGGCTGTGCCTGTGTGAATAAAGGAGTGGGGGCTGTATGTATCCCAGTAGATCTGCTTAAAACTGAGAGAGCTGAATTCTGTGGAAAAGTGATCTAGCCTCTGAATCACAAGTCCCAAAGAAGAGGCAATAGGGGATAAAATTAACATATTCTAATTTCAATAGAAAAGGCCCAGGTCTGCACAGCAGCAGAGTATGGGTGACACTGAGGACTGTGTGCAGCTGCACTGTGGTGGCTGTGGCGGAGGCTGCTATGCAGGCAGCCCAGGCAGTGGTGGGCAGGAGGAGGCCAAAGATGAGAGCATCACCTAGTGCATAACTCCCAGCTCCTGCCACACAGGGATTAAATGCTGCTTCTCTGGCTGTCACAGTGGGTAGGATAGACTATGCAGAAGCCTATAAATGTATCTTTCAAATGATGCTTCTTCATCTTTGTGTTTCTGCACATAATACCTCTACTAACAGATAGGTGGCAAGAAAAATTCTCTGCTTTGATAGAACATTTCAGAATTGTCCACTAGTTAGTGCCTTCCATTCTGTTGGAAACTGCCAGTGTTAGCTGCTTTCAGGAGTATACTTCCGATCCCAGTAGGATTTGGCAGCTCATATTCCTTTCCAGAATACCTTCATGCAGACTCCTTACTTGTGAACTCTTACTTCCTCTGTTTTATGATTGTATAGGACATGAAAAAACAATTCAAGGAATGGTTATACTGTCAAAGAATGTCTCCTGGGATGCTGCAGACCTTCTTCCTTTGAGACAAGTTCTTAAACACAGTGCTCTGAACACAGGGTTGTTTGGTTTTATATTTTTCTGCATTCCTATCATGCTTGGATGTTGCTTACCTGTGCCATCTTGGGTACACTTACTTAACTACGTAGCCAGTGCTCACACACGTGCATTTTTTCCTTGCACCAGATATAGTATTTTTAATGCTAAGTTTTATCCCTAATATATAGTACCTTAGTGCTGGTAAATTATAGATTATTGCTTAGGCAGTAGGTGCTTTCTCTGATGTCCATCACTTCACTTGCACTTGAATGATGACAGACTCAAAATTCTTCAGCAGTTTGCACTGAAGTCCTCTCTCTACCTGCCTTTTCAGCTCCTCCTGGATAACTCCATTACAGATAATCACAAACTGCATATTTCAGCACATAAATTAATCTATTAAAATAAATCTTGGATTCTGAGCTTTCCACTCCTGTTTACCATGATAATCCTGTGTGCTTTGCACTTTCAAATAGACTGCAGTGTACCTTGAAGTTTCAGTGTTGTAAAAGCAATGGTTTTATAGCAACAACCTACAGTGGTATAAGCAAAATGAGATTTGTTAACCTTCTGCGAGTTCGAACTTACTATAAATAGAAAGTGCTCAAAAGGTGTTATAGTTTGCATTATGCAGCTGTCTATTTAAATCATTTAATTTTGGCATCTAATCTAGCTCCCAGTCTCCATCAGAGACAAATAAGAAACCATATGCAAAAGCATCTGTGAAAATCTTTCTTTTATTTATGACAACATTAAAGAGAGGCTCTGATGTCAGTTACTTAACAATAATAGACGTTCCTCTGTACCTATAGTGCTGGGTTACTTGGGCTTATCCCTCTGTGGTACCTACTGCTGTTTGCTTCATTATATACAGATGCACAGCAGTGAAGACAGTAATAGTCTTTCTTAATTAAATAAAGTTAAATGTTAATTAGTCAGAAAAATTGATTTATTTTCAGCACATGAAACTTTTCATTCCTTGCCTCTTCTTTCCAGAGAACAGGTTGGATATTCATTTAGAACTTTACATTTTTTCCTTTATTTCTGCACTGTATTTGGACTCTTGTGGTGGGATCTAATCGTCATAGAAAAATTATAGGTCTACAGATGTTTTCAAGATGTTACTCTGTCAGTAGCAGATTATCCCCTGTAGCAAAATCTCATTAAAGTGCAATTTACAGAGCTCTGCTGATGTTGCCATCAACCAAAATTAAAGGCATTAATTTTTCAAAGTTCACAGAAGTCCTTACATAAATGATGTAGCAGTTTGCAAGAACAATTTACAGAAGTGTTATTTGCAGAATTAACCTACATTAACAGAACAAATGTTGTAAGGGCATAAGAAAGGATTGGACAGTGAAGTTGCAGCTGTTCATGGTTTGTATTAGGTAGTGGGTGCAGAGAACTGTTGAAACGTAACAGTTATTCTTCCTTGATGCAAAGTTGGGTAGGTAAGCTGGAATCTGAACTCTGCCTGTGAAGTGTTAAGTTTATAATAGAGTGATTACCAATTTGGGATACCCAGGGAGACCTTAAATTCTACTTTGAAACATCTGTACTTGATATCTCTTAAAATATTCTCATTTAGAGAATGAGTTTATGTAGCTCATGTTGTGAGTATGCCTCTTCAATACAATACCAAATGCTTATCCAGGTATTTATTGTCATAGGAGGTCTATATTTTAACTGAGCCTAAAACTTCTGTGTTGAATACATCAGAAAATTCCAGGCTGTTAGTGTTTTATGGACTGGTATCAGAATAAACCTCAGCTAAATCAGTGGCAGGAGATAAATGGCTATTTTTCAATATTTAGAACCAGATGTGTATGCAATGCCCATATTTAGTAAGCAATCACCTGCCTGTCACAACCATCCTAAAATGCTGGCTAACTCAGTATGCATTGCGAAGCCTCCACAGCCACAGTTATCTCTTCCACTTTTGTACGTGTTATATTTCAATATCCAGAAATTAACATTCAGCCCATGAGTAATCCCATGCCTTTACTGCAGAGCTATTGAGCATGTGCTTAGAGTTAAAAGTCACCATCTTTCCAGAACTGGGAGCCAACAGAAACATTTTAACTTCAGTACTTACAAGGGACACGCTCCCCACTCACACATTGTTCTGGGTATTCATAGAAGTTTTTATACCACCAGAACAGGCCAATATAATTAAATCAACATTTTAACTCTTATTTATTTATTTTTTCCTATGGCAAACAGATAGACGTTTAGACACGAGCCGGTTAAGCTGGGACTGTATTAGGATGCTTTCAAGGGAAAGGTCAGCAGTGGCCCTGGGCTGTAATTGCTTCTCTTTACTGTTTTGAGGAAACATTTGTCTTGAATGTTACTTTGGTTAAAGATTTAACAGAAATTTTCCCCAAAGGCATCTCTTTACCTGTCACTTGTTTCTAAAGTTCTGCCACTGTATCTTCATGAAAGATTCAGACCTTTCAGAGGCTGCTGTTTTGTCCTGAGTGGTCAGTTAATTCAGGCTTTACCCTGCAGATTATCTGTGGCCTTGTCAACCATGAAGAGTCAGGTCCATCCCAAAGGGCAGATGTGAAAAACATTGTACACTCCACCACCATCTGAGTGCTCTCTTGGCTTGTCTGTCCTCATTCTTCTCAGCTGGTCAGAGCTTCCAAGGTGCTTCACGCTTCTGTTGGGTTTTTAGGTCTTCAACGGTCTAAATTTTCAGAAGAGATATATCTGGCTACTGAATTCTAGAGCTTAAAATGGGACATGAGTGCTCTTGAAAAATTTTCCTGAGTACTCAGCTCAGAAGTCCCTCATGTTGTGCTGGCACTGCTGTGCTTGTGGCTCCGTTGTGAACCAGGTCTGGACTGGTTGAGAGAACCAGGGCTGGGCACAGGAGCTGGGAGATGGGGTAAGCTCACTGAAGTGTCCTGATTGCCAAATAGCAAACCACAACCCACCGGATTGCTCGTGAGTCACACTTAGCCTTGGCAATTACACAACAGGGATGTTTCAGTTGCTCCAGCTGCTAGAGACAAAAACACAAGGCCTGGATGGGTTAAAAACCTGAGAACACGTAGGCCATGGCTGTGCCCATGCAGCAAGGTACAGGTCTGGCCTGGGGGCACCTGGGCCGACCCAGGAGCCTTCACCACCCCCAGGTCCCCACAGGTCTGTGCACCCAGAGCAAAGAGAGCAGTGACGCCTCAAGCTAGATAGTATCTTGGAACAACAGTGGGGGAGGAACCCAGTGTATTTAGGACTCGCGTACTTGTATCTTTCAGGTCTGGGTTTGCATGTCAGAAAGCTCTTGAGTTTGCAGCGGCTATAGACTGGACGTGTGGCCGGTTGGCATCAGCCAGCGTGCTAAGGAGTACAGAACGTGTCCTCAGAGGGCTTGCAAGTTGTGACCTTGAGTAATATGGCTACAAACTGTGTTAACAGGTGTCTGATGAATTAAACCCAGAGTGGATGCAACAGTAAATGTAAGGCAGAAATTAAATCAAACTGCATTTATTGCCATTTTATAAATGCTGTCTTATTTGTAGAAGCTACTAAAGCACTTAATTATGGAAAAATGATTGCTAGCACTGTACCATTATATGTACGCGTACATTACATTAGATACACAACTGTCTGCTTGTTCCTGTAGTATTCAGTTGTTCTACAATAGAACGGCTCAGTAACACACTCCATAGATTTCATCCAAAATTTTCCCTTAAAGTTTTTGATTGAATCAGACAATATGATTAAAAAGGATGCACATAGGATTGATCACAGGCCTTGGTAACCTGTTCTGGTGTTTGAATGCAACAATAATGGTGTATTATAAGATTTTAAGTATTAGTGAATGCAGCTGGACATAGTTAAATAAAATAAACAGCCAAATAAACAAGTTAATACAAAGCCATACTTTGTTCATATTGTAGTTTTAATGATGTAGTTAGTGAAGGAGAGAATGCAATCCCTGATTTTAAATTTTTATGGATTTTTCCCAAGAGCTGCTGTCTTGATTTCTGTTTATGTCCGTAAATATAGTTTCTTGTTTTTCAAACAGTAAATGCATCAAGTATTCTTCATATTCCAGCTGCCTCTCAGTGATCAGTATAAATCATATTTGCTTTCAATAGGAATGCTTTCATATGATTTGTAAAATTATACAATGGAAGAATAGTTTGCAAAGGGGGAATATTGTGAAACCACATCTTTTTAGCAATGTATCCGTATTCTGCAATGCATTTCATTATCTGGTTCTTTTGCATAGAAAATATATGATAAATATTGGTGGTGTTATTGTCCTTTTTCTTCTTAGAGTTAATACACAAGTCCATTTTAACAAGTAGCAAACACGTGTTCCTGATTTGCAGGAGATAAAACAAGTTTTTTTCCGTTCCTATAAGCTGTTCCCCAAGAAGCCTTACCTTTATGTTGCATTTGCGAAGCAACACTGTTCAGCTGAAGTTCCTATACACAAGCCACTTTATTCTTTAAAGAGAGGCAACCTCGTGGCCCCCCCAGGAGCTGCTTTGCCAGCAGCCGCCCGTACCTCCATCAGCTCCCAGCCTTGTGTGTGGCCAGCCCCAGCTTGGCTCTGAACCCAGGAGTGAGGGTGTTCAAAGGAGTCTGTACAAGATGCTCCCACAGGCTGGGGGCTGCCAGCACCGCGCTCAGTGAGCCTGTTTTAAGTTACTGCCGTCTGCAGCAACACCCTTGGGACCGCCGCGATAGCTGGGGAGCGGAGGAATGCTATACCCGTGGTCTGTGCCGGCCCTGCTCCCACGGCCTCTCAGAGGCTTCCTCCGCTCCCTGTGGCGTGGGGACAGTGGCAGGGAGGGTGGCACTGCCTCCTTCCCAGCATCATCCAGCTGTTTAAAACCTCCCCAGGGCAGGGCATTGCTGGCGGGTCTGACCTGGCTGTGTGCGGGAGCACACAGGAGGAGCGCTTGCTCCTTTTGGTTTCCCGATTAGCCAGATCCCCACGAAGCTGAAAGATGGCATTTAAAAGTAGTTGGAGATAATGTAGCTAACACTGTCAAACTGCACAATACTTATTGTTATGGTCCCCTAGAAAACAAACAGGAACCAATATAAAAGTGTTATATTAATATTTAATACATGTTTGGCTATGTAAACCTAGGATGTGTTTTAAAAAGCTAGCACAGTGAGGAAAACTGAATGTTTTCAAAGAAAACAGTATTCCTTGCAGCTTTTGGTAAATGCTTAAGCTTAACTTCTGCATGACTTCTCGGAAAATGTGAGAACCATATGAATGACTGTGCCTTATGGAAAGTCATGAAATCTAAAAGGATGAACTGCTGTTCACTATTAACAAGTAAAATCCCATTCTTTTTCTCTATAAGGTCCTGATTAATGGACAAAAACCTTCTTCCTTGTTTTTTCACATTCTTTTTGCAGTTCCTTAAATGTAAGACAGACAATAAATTATTTGCACAGATCCTACTACATACCAGTTCCTATTTGGAGCTTGACTGAGAGGCAGAAACAAACATGGGTATTGTGAAAACCACATTGGGTACAAGGGCTGCACACAGATTGCCACTTATAGTCAACAGCTGGGAATCATATGGGTCTTTATTAATCTGAATATTAGTGGTTGCCATTTTGTTTCTTTTTTATGGCTTTGACAAAATGGTGGGAGAAAAGACATAAGAGATTCCTCACTGATAAGTATGCTGTTAAGATGCACTTCATGCCAGTCTGCTTGCCCCTTTGGAAAATGATGTGCTACTTTTATTTTCATTTTAACAGCCTGAGACTCTGGTAATTAGAAAGAGAACTGAATTTAGAGCTGTACCAAAAATGGCAGTCCTGATGTGCAGTGCATTACAAAAGGAGACAATGGGATGAAGCAGGCAGGAAAGTGGAGACAAGAAATTTATGACTGGGCATTGCCTAATGAGATGAACATTCCTTGGGATTTTCAAATAAGCACCACAGAAGAGCAGTAATACCAGTGTTCATCTGCACAAACCTTCCCACACTTCAATTTTTAAATAATAGCTGTCTCGTTATGGGAGGACATGGACAGTGTTGGGAGGAAGGATGGGTCTGTGGTTGAAGTGAGTAATGGGTGCAGAAAACCTGACCTCTAATTCCATCTCTGCCAGTTTCAGTCGGCGATAATTCACTCTCAGTGTGCCTCAGTTTCCCTGCTTATAAAAGTATTGATTGTGTGGCTGGGCACAGGGCACAGCTGCGACGTACATTCCAGCAGGTAAAGCCCTCACATGTATTTTGAAGCAAGGTGTAATCTAAGTGCATTATGTTATTTCTAGGTTGAAATCTTTGCTCGTGACTTAAACAAAATTCTTCGTGACCTCCCTGAGAAGAGCTGCAAAGGTCAAGGCTATTACATTTGAACCATCATTACACTCCAGGTCCAGGAATAAGGAAATAAATCACAGATAATGAGAAAAAGTTTCACAGAGGTCTTTTACAAATGGAGGAGAAAGTAAAAGTGGAACATTTTATTTTTAAAAAGATACTTTCGTACACTACTGAACCAATGATAATTTTACTTTATCTTTCTAATATTTGCAGCTCTTACTGAAAAGAGGTGGATGCTGCAGAGTGCTCCAAATCCCCTTCTTTTTTAATGCAGTTGTTTTTTGTGACTATAGGCTTAGACATGATCTGCAAGTTTTTAATCCAAACAAAAGATGGTGAAAACAAGAGGTGAAAGTGTGTTTTTCTTTCTGTCATCTAGCTCTCTATGCTCTTCTTTTTATGTCATTGTTTTAACAATTTAGCTAAATTGCTGGGAAAACAGTGTTTAAATCAATGTAACAGCCTAGTGTGGACACAAGTGTGTTAGCCATAAAGATATTTATTTCAGTATAGCTTTAACGAAAACAAGCAGCAGTGGTATGAAAAAACTGTACCAATAATATTCTGGCTGTGATATGAGGTGGCACCAATTTTAACTGAACTGTTCTTCCGATTGATTTAATTGCTTTGGTGCCGAAGCTGTATGGAGGCAAGGGTGGGGGGGAGGATCTGTCGTGAACAGACAAGGTGTAGTAAGGTGTATCTCAACTGGTTTGCCAGATTAATTCTAAAAGAGTTGGGAAGAATTTTAACAAGGAAGATATTTACCTTTTGAGATAAGTATAATTGTTACTTTTTTAAAAAAAATATGTAACATACCATAATGTTTTGAGTTTAGTAGTGTTTCTGTGCTTCAAATTTCTGGTATGAAAATAATTTTTTTTTTTTTTTTTTCACCATGGAAAGATTACAGGACTGCTTTTCCAAGTAGCTCATTGAGAAATATATAATTGTGTTTATTCAACGGTTTATGTTGTAAGAAAAAAATATTTCCAGCTTTTGGTAACTAGGACTTTTAAGAATAAAGTGTTTTATGTAAAATGTGAGCCAGTTCAAATACTAACATGCTTGCTAAAGTTCGAGAAATAGTGTCATATGTAGGATATAGTGCATCTTCCTACTTTTATCTTTCTGCTCCCTATTTGTATTCTGTTTATCATATTGGAAGAGTCTGGGAGTAACTTTGGAAGTGAGGAGTAAGAAACACTGCATTTCTTATTGTAGATAAAATCCTGCCCAAGCCATAATGAGGTGAAAGCTTTGGAATATACCATGCACACTATGAAGGTTTTTGATTTTTCATTTCAAAGGATAAGGTTTGGTATGATGGCCCCACAGTTTCTGCTGCTTAATATTTTTACTTATATTGCTAATGAAGTGATCACACAGTGGCAAACATGTTTTAATGCAAACACACCAAAGGATAGAATTAAGGTTGAACCTTCATCGTTAACTGTGCCTATCCTCGTTTTTATATGCTTAACTCTGCAGCTTTAATATTGCATTAACTTGGTTTTTACAGAGAAAATTTTGCCCTAAGTCTAAGAAAAATGTTGATCTTTTATGTTGTCAGCCGGGGCAGATGCAAATCCTTCTACTTTTTATTGAAGAATTAACCACCTTCCTCTTGAGCACAAATGCCAGCTTTACTGGTATAATTTTATTTTTAAGGCTATGGCCTGTAGTAAGCTGATTGAATGGTATAATATGTTATATTCAAATCTGACTACTTATGCACTTCGTTCCATAATGCCTTTGAAAATATATCATGTTCCAAGATGAATACAAGTTATGCATAAAAAAGCTGTTTGTTACATAGCTAGGAAAATGTGGATTCAATTACTATTAGATTTAGTAAAACCAGGAGCCTTTTTGATTAAAAAAAATTTTATTGAGTTTGTAGTAATACTATCAAATTACAGTGCAACAAATTCCTTTCTATTAGAAAAATGAACTACAGCAGTAACTCTTGAATAGATAGTGAGTGGTTCAATTAATGTTACGTCAATTTGTTTTACCATCTGCATGTATTTACTAAACCAGGACATCTCAGAAGCCCTGCCCTAAAAATCACCATGTTTACTCAGTTGAAAACAAATCTCAAGATCCTGTTTCATTTCCATGCCATCAGGGTACATTAGAGTAAGTTCCATGTGTTGACAGATCCTTCAGGTTTTTTTTATGAAAACAACATTTGCGTGGGAGATAACGGACTAAGAATAACCATTATCTCACCTAATTGTTGTCTCCTTAAGGCTTCTAAAAATGTATTTGGTGTTGGACAGCAGGCAGCACAGGCGGTGTAAGGAGTCCACCAACTGGTACCGTCTGTGTTAGTTACTAGTAATCCAATCACTTGGATCCGATGCTCCTGAGACAGCTTCTTCTCCTGCAGACAGAGGGATAGACTTAGAATAGACAGATATAAAGGCATGTGGCAGATAGATATTGACGTATACAATAGATAAATTAATAATAGAGAATAGTAATAATAATGAAATAATAGATGTATAAATAAATCATGCCAGGAAGGTGTTGTGCAAAAGAGAATAGGCCAAAAATTAATTTTTTTTAAAAAGGTGTATTTTAACCATATCCAAGCAAGACATTTATTTTTCTTTTTCTCCATTCAGCACGCTTTCTTCTGAGCAATATGCTTCACCAAATGCCTGATATTTCCAGCCTGGCCCTTATAAAAGCCGAGCATAGGGAAATGACCACAAGCAGTGGCTCGGGCAGCTCACAGTCAGAGTCAAGGGGTGGTGGAGGTGGGGTACCTGTTTGGGAATTGGATGGGGAAGGGAGTGGTATGGAATGTACGAGAAGGATGAGGGGTGGGAGAGAGGAGGGGGCAGCAATGGGCATTTGGGAAAGGGGAATCTGTGTCTGCCCAAACATGGAAGCAGCAGATCCCCTTGCATAAGACCTACAGTGTATTTATAAGGACCATGAAATCTTCCTCTTAGTTGCCATCCTACATTGCTCTGTAAAAAATAAGTGTTAGAGGAAAAGATGTTTTCACACCTTAGTTCTTGCTTTCTTTTCTTATGAACGTCACTCTTTCTACTTCCACACTCAGGATTTGAGATACCCTGAAACACATGAGATCTTAGCAGCACCTTGGGCATGCTTGGGGCCAAATATAAGTCTGCTTTGTCTGCTACAATGCCTTGGTTTAGGGAAAAATGAAAAGCTTGCTTCCCCCAGCAGTACTGATGGAAACTTTAAAAATTGCTGAAGTTTTGGGTAGGAGTCTGGATGTTTCCTGATGCGTTTTTTTGTCTACAAGCAAAAACCTGCTTAATCATTAGTTCTTGTGTTTTTCTTCAGAAAATTAACAAGATTTGAAGGGAAGCAAAAACCTTCACTTGAATTTTTGATTGTTGAGCACAGTAAATTCTCGGGCAGACCTCACAGATCATTTAATAAATAGTCAGAGGAGTGAGATAGAAATAGGAAGGTTTTTGCTTTTGGGGTACCTGTGTCACAAATTACACTGACCGTCTGACAACGGAAAGCTGTGGATGGATGTAATATTTAGGCTTGCTCAAAACACACCTGCTTCATCTGCGTTTCAAACTTCTGTGCTTCACTACAGGGAGTCTTTTATGTGTGAGAGAGGTAAAGACCAAACTGTGTAGTAGGCCAAGCATGGGCATAGAAAGGCCATTAAACCACATGGATTTCCTTTAGGGAATAATTTCCAACCCCGAAGGAAAGGTTGGATGTTAACAGCTTCCGTTACCATTTCACAGGCAGCTAGAAGATGCTTTCTGAGCATCCTAGATAGAGGCAGAGCGACTGAAGGTAATTTAATACAAATGTGGTGGTGTATGTGTGTGCCATTGTATGGGCACAAATAAGATCTAAATATTCACTGAAGTAGAAATTTTTCCTAATATGTGTAAGGAAGATGCATAAAAAGAAACTAAGACTTTCACTGGGAAGAGAGTAGCATCCAAAAAAGACAGGAATGATTAAGTGACCTACTAATTAGTAAGAACTTTTAGTTTAAAGTTACTGCAACTTATGAATATTTTTTGTAACAGCATGTGTGCGTTAACTGGACAATTAGCTGGACAAAGGATTTAATTTGTACCTACTTGCGCAATTCTCCTGGTTTGTGGTCTCTGCCAGTAAGAACACTTCAGTAGTTGCATTTGGGCTTGCTTTGACCATCACTGGCAAAGGGTCCACTGACTTCAACCAAAGTTGCATGAGATGTGAATTATGCCCTTGCCTTTGTATGGCTTGTTTAGGAGAACACTTGATGTGAATCATATTTGTGTGAAAGGTATTTCTGAGCCCGTACTGAAGAACTGAAGCCTGAAGTCCTTTTCCAGGACTATGATATAGGTGTATTGGTTTGAATTTGTGAAATATATATGAACACGAATCTCTCTGGTATTTTGGTAATCTCTCAGTTTGTGCATGTAGTTCAGTTTTAACACAAATTACATGTGCTAGTATACTTGTAAAAATCTTCAGGATTAATAGGTCTAAATCTGAGATTTTTCTTTGAACAATGTATCTGTACAGCAACAAGACAACTTCAGGCCTTCAGCTGGTCTTGTAATTCCTAGCTAAAAATCTCTTTCTGGTGAAGTCCTAGAGTACAGTGCAGATTCAACTAAATTCAATGTGAATTTTGCTAGTGGCTTAAGTCAGGTATACTACTTTAGGACAGAGATTTCACTCCTATTTTTTTGAAACGATGCTATTGTTAATATATCCCCATAGAAAGACAGTGGAGAGTTTAAAGGTCTCCTAAAAGAGAACATAAACAAGGCCAAATCCTCACTCCGTGCGGTCATCCTTAGCAAGGTGCAATAGAAGAGAAGTTCTAGTAAACATTCTTTTTAAAGGACTTTTTTCAAAGATCACTCTGCATAGCATGCCCTTGTAGCCACCTAGTGCACTACAAGTGGGAAAGAAAAAAAAAAAAAAAGCACTGGACCAGCACAGCTGAACATCTGAACGTTAGGAAACAATGGGATTATATTTGTCTGAGCATTTTGATTCAGTGAGTGGTGACACAAATGATGTGCTCCTGCATAATTTTGCATGAAGCAGGACTGCTGCCTCAACCCGTCCCTGGGATGGAGGGTATTCAGTGGGGTGCTGCTGAGGGGATTCTCCCTGTGCTGCTCCAGGCATGTGGACTGTACCCCATTCCAAACTGCCTCAGAGGATGCTGTTCATTGCTTAATGGCTATGTAAGGAGAATCCTTGAATGGCTTTGATGACATACTGGATCACAACTCTTTCTTCTGAAACTAAACAACTTAACTTACTTCAAAAGCAATAAGTCATGACCAGAGGAAAAATATGAAGTTGAACCACCAGAAGACACTCACAATGCCAAGGGCCAGGCATACTCTTTGTTTGCAGCTTTTTCATTTACTTAACCTTTTGGAAATGCTCTTTTATTACACCTGGTCCTGGTTTCAGCTGGGATAGAGTTAACTTTCTTCATAGTAGCTAGTATGAGGATATGTTTTGGATTTGTGCTGAGAGGAATATTGATACACCTTCAGCACACATTTACATGGATGTGTAAACAAAAATACCCTCCTAAACAAGAGCTCATTAAAAGTGAACAGTGTGCACATCTGGTGCTGCTTCAAAGTAGGAAAAGTAACTTACCTCAGGTTTTGAGGGTGTGAGTACTGCAAACCCCTTTCAGGGCATCATTAACATACTCTGAACCACCATCCACAACAACATCCCCTACAGTTGCTCCTCGGGTCAGGGCCTCAAGGTACGCCTCTCCATGTGAGCACTTCAAGAGATGTGGTCCCCTATCTGGAGATCAAACAATGTTTTCTCCACATGGAGAATTAAGCCAACACATGAGGGTGCCTTTATCAAACTGTGTTTGATAATGAAAGCTTCAAAAAGCTAGGTGGGTCAAAATGTCAGTGTCTGTCTTTTGGTCTGTTCAGGTTCTGTATTGCCATACAAATTATAGAGGAAAAGGCTCAGAATGAGAGACGTCTGTTATTTCCCTTGGGATCTATTTCGTTATAGGCAAGAACTCTTCTGTGTATTTCTGTGCCCCGCTCCCCGCCC